>NW_028258324.1:57217500-57517500 GCF_053883595.1 Heterocephalus glaber
CTTTTCATTCTTTCCATGTGAACTCTGGAAGTAGGGAGCTGGAAGGGTTGTACTAGTTCTTTAGTACCATCCGACTTTGGAGACCAGCATGAAAACTATTCCATCGAGTCACCATTTTGAAGATGGGCCAGATGTGTGTCAGTATTATACTATAGTGGGCAGAGAAGTCTCAAAATAACAGACTACAGTTTATGACTCATCAGTGTGTGCATGTGTGTGTGTGTGTGTATGTGTGTGTACTCCAAGCAATGTTTTCAGCCAAGTGGTGCTTTAAAATACTGACAATATTTTACCTCAGCTGGAATCTTGTGATTATCAACTGTGGGTTTTCAAGAAAGATGCAAAAAGGCAAATGGCTCAAAGCATATATAACTAATTCAGGCCCTATAGTCAACAAGGAACATTAAGTTGGCAATCCACTACGTTAACCTAAATAGAACTCTGGGAAATAATCATTTCATATATAATACAATATACATATTTGTTGATCTAGTTGATTTAGTTAGATAATAGAAAGACAAGCATTTGATTTCTTGTTCTTTCTGCCATTATTATGGTCTTTCCTATAATGATGAGCACTATGTCTTTTTGTGTTTATTCAAAGATAAAAGACATTATTATCATTTTCCAACCTAGAGTGCTAAAGAGACAGGGTCACAGAAACAGCAAGTAAGGCATTTCAAAGCTGTCATCATGGATTCACTTTTATATTTCCTTTTATTTTAATGCTGCAATTTTACCATATTAGGAGAGAACTTTATTTTCAGTGTGTTTGGTTGACATTTTCACCTCTTATTTCTGCTGTTTTGGAGAAAAGGGTTGCCAGAGGCTTGGCACAGGTTTCTGGCTTTCGCAAAACAATCATGAAGTCAACCCTGCCCTGTGGGGAGGTAAAAAGGAAGGGCTAGGAGGGAACACACTAAATTCTGGGCCCCAATGCTTATTTCAGAAAATAGGAAGAATGAGAGAAGATATGGGCAAATGATATTGAGCAAAAGAGAGGGCGCTTATCTGAGAGATGCCTGTGGCACTGCGAGTGAAGACCATCTCCACCCTTCTCAGGGTAGGAAGTGCACCTTCAGCGTGAAGAAAGGCCACACATATTTTGCTAGGAAAATATGATCTGTTTTATTTAGTTAATAGTTAAATAGATCATAGTGCTTCAAAAAGAATAACTCTTTGTCTCCCTTGGGCCCCTCTCCTACTTAATTCCTCTTTTAGGAAGCAACAAATATGATTAATTTCTTAATTAGCCTAAACTATCCTGACAGTGATATTTTATATATTTCCCAGCAAATTTACGTACACAAACATATTTCTTCTCTTTTACATAAGTGGTAGCCTACTGTACCCACTGTTCTGCATTTGCTTGGCACTCAATATATGGAATCTTCTTTTCTTATTCTTCCAAGGTGTCCTTGTTCTGTTTTTATGGTGTATAGTATTCATTTGATGATGTACCATAACTCATTTAATCAGTTGCCTATTGATTGTGTTAAGGTTGCCTCCAATCTATTGCTTTTGTTAAAAATATGTCAGAACCCTCATGTAGTGCTGGTCAGAATGTAAAATTATGCAGCCACTGTGGAAAACAGTTTGGTGATCCCTCAAAAAATTAAACATTGAATCACTATATGATTCAGAAATTCCACTTCAGGTATATAACTGAAGAATTAAAAGCAGGGATTCAAACAGATACTTTTGTATCTTTTATAAAAATGTTCATAGCAACATTATTTTTAATAATAGAAAGGAAGAAATAGCTTAAATATCCATCAAAAGATGAATGGATCAACAAAATGTGATATCTGCATACAATGGAATATTATTCAACTTTAAAAAGGAAATAAAAGACACATGTTACAAACATGGGCCTTGAAAACATGCTAAGTGAAATAAACCAGACCCAAAAGGAAAATGGTGTATGATTCTAATTATTGGAGGTACATAGGGAAAGCAAGTTTATAGAGATCAAAAGTAGAATAGTAGTTAATAGAAGCTGGTGGGGGGAGGAGAAAGGAGTTATGGTTCAGTGATTACAGAATTTCTCTGTGAGAAGATGAAAAAGTTCAAGAAGTGGATAGTGGTAATTGTTACACACAATATGAGTGTATTTAATGTCAATAAATTGTATACTTAAAATGGTGAAAATGATAAATGCTATTTTTAAACCATGATTTTAAAAGATTACCCCAGTGACACAGTGAACAACCTTGTAAATTCATGCTTTTGCACACATAGACTTCATCCTCTTGATAAATTCTTAGAATATGCAAATGCATCTGTATTTATAATTTTGATGGTTGTTTACATTTCCAGGAATTGTGCATGGTGTTTCCTAGCTCCTCATATCCTAACACTATGTATTTACTTAAATGTTTCTCTCTCTGGCAACATAATTGGTGAAAAATGAATAGCCATGTTTAATATTAGAAGGAAACTATGCCTATAAGCAGTTTCCTTGAGCGGCTGGAATTGGGATCCAGTTGGTCTTATATGTATGAATGAGGAAGATGAGGCACATAACTGCTTTTAACCCATGCACTAAGGAAAGCTGCGTTTGTACTAATAATGTGAGTAACCAATTAAGTTGATACACTTCTCATTAATTTTCAAATCACCTTAACTAGAGATGGGTTAAAACATTTGCTCACATGATATATGTAGTATTCCTCCAATCTATACACTTTGCAATTTGGAAGAAATTCAACTTATTTCCCAGTTATTAATTTGTCAAACATTAAACGGTACATAAGACATACTGCCTGCCTGTGAGGATCCTACCGTGTAGTATGGGAAGATACACTAAGTAAGCAGGTGACTACAATACCAACACTATGGAGTAAGTGTGGACTGCTCTAGAAAGATAGATTAGGGAGGTCCTTACCCTAGTTGTGGGTGGTGAGGGGCAAGGGAGGCTTTTCAGAGAGGACTATCTCTGAACTGAGTCCTTCGAAACAAATGGGAGTTATGCAGGTGGATTAGGGGTGGGAGGCTGGGATGGGCAATTCAAGGTATCTGGAAAAGGGAAAGATGCAGTCAATGCGAGGTGCTAAGGCAAGAGAAAGTGGGGAACCATGAGAGCATTCCAAGTAGTTCAGGAGGATTGAAGCCCAGAATGGTAGAGTTCCTGCAAGGAACACACATTTTCTATAATCTCTGCTAAACCCAGATTATGAACATATCTGAAGTTTTTTCTCTTGCCTGTGGAATTTCTCTTGAATCCTCTGTTTGTTATAGAAGTAATATCCATACAGCCAAGGATAATTTTCCCCCCATATTTTGTAATTATTTTAATATCAGTGCTATAGCACATATAACAAGTTTACCTCTCATTTCCCTTCCTTTTTCCCATTTTTTGGATTCCATTTCTTTTTTTCCTCTGGGTCGTGCAGATAGGTATCAGTCTGTGGCCTCTGAGGAAGGGGCTGCACAGCAGGAGGTTAGCAGTGGGGAGCAAGTGAAGCTTCATCTGTATCTACAGCTGTTCCCTTAGCTCGCATCCCTGTCTGAGTCCCACCTTCTGTCAGTGGCAGCAGCATCAGAGTCACAGGAGCACAAACTGTACTATGAACTGCACATCAAGGGATCTAGGTTGCACACTCCTTATGAGAATTTAATACCACCCCAGCCTCCTATCCATGGAAAAAAAGTCTCCTACAAAACTAGTCCTGGAACCACAAAGGTCTGGGGATTGCTGCCTTAACCCTCCTGAAATCTCTGCATTACCAAACTTTTTCTGAAAACTTGCAAAGTTTTGCCCTATTTGCACCTTGCTTTTATTTTAACTACTTAGGTATTTTTAGTTTTAGAGGCAGGGTCTTGTTTTGTAGTTCAGACTGGCCTTGAATCCACTATGTAGTGCAGGCTGGCCTTGAACTTCTGGTGATCCTCCTGCCTCAGCCTCCTGAGTGCTGAGATTACAAGTGTGCACCACTGCACCTCTCTACCCACCTTCCTTTTAAATCATGTGTTTCTTATTCAGTCATTTGCTGTGGATTGATTTTGTGCTGATAACATTTTCTGAAGGTACATGGACGAATGAGACCAGTCCCTGCCCTCAGTTTAGTATTCTCTGAGTACTATACCTTTACTACAGTATTTATCACAACCTGCCCTTGTATGACAGGGCATAATTAGTCTAAGAGTGTTTTGACTCGTGTATAGTTTTCAGTCATTGTGGTGCCTAAGATATACAAATGTATATTGTTGAACCATTTCATTGAGAGAGAGACAGAACATTTATTGAGCATTTACTCTGGGCCCTAAACTTAGTGTCTTAGTTAACTCTTCTCAAAACCCGATGTAGCAGGAATAATGTTTTCTATTTCACATGTAGGAAACTGAGAAACACCACTTAAGTAATTTCCCCAGTGTTATACTACTAAGTTTCAGACCCAGGATTGAGCCCATCTTTTCTGGTTCCAGGGACCTTGTTACTTGTTATCATGGTGAGATTGATTTCATTTTCTGACATCAATCAGTTATACAGGTTACACAATCAGCAGCACAACCTTGGTTCACGTGTAATTTTGCTTTACTCAAAGTGCTGGAGGTTCAGTGACTTCCGTTTGTATGTTTTACTAAATGTGAGTCCACAGGTAGGTTGTAGCAGCCAGCCTGCGAGCTGCACACAAGTAACATCTATATTTATCTTGCTTAATATAAAGCTGTAGACAGATGTCTGCATTTGTGTGAGCCTTTAAATGCCATGTGATGATGATAATGAAGCTGATTTATGCTGCTTACTAGGTGGGTTCCCAAGGCTGCTTGGAAACTGGCATAAAATTAAAGGCAACTTGCAGATAGCTGCAATGTGACAATTGATCTTCAGCGTGTGACTCTAGCAAGCCCTTGGTGCACTTAGACCAAGGCTACAGAACTTGCCCTCTGCTGCATCCCTAGAACACTGGACAGTGAATGACATATTTGATGATGAAGCATGGAATAACCAAAGTTTGCCATTCCTTCAAACTCTCCAGGTTTTATCTTAAATGTTTAATTTAACAATCTACTACTAATAAAAATCTAATGGTAATTTATATGTTATTTAATCTATCAATGGTTATTTAAAAATGCCAAGGTTTTCAATTATTTACCATTATATCAAACACAATGGGCCTGCCAGAGGTGTGGCACTATTTTCTGCAATCCTGAGGACCTGGCTAGCACATCCTGTCATCATACTTAACTTTGTATGATTTAGAACATTTGAGATGCGGTCACTTTAGCCAGCTATTTTTGTACTGAGTCAGGGATAAGACCGGTGTTTGTTAATTTGAAAGTCCAGTGCTGACAGTCCTTTATAAAGACTGTTTTAAGTCCTGATCATCTCATGTTCCTGTGTGTCCAGACAGATGTGAGCTCTGAGACAAGCAATGTGCCCTTAGAATTCTAAGTGACGCAAATGTGAACTCCACTCTGCAGTGTTCTCTGTAATTTCCCTGCATTGTTAAGGGCGAGTTTTCTTATATTTTTCTTGTAGTGGTGTTTTGCATCTGTAAGCATTTGGTTTTGTTCTTTGTCAACTTGGATGCAAGATTCAGGGCCCACTAGTTCAACATCCCACATCCACTCACACTGTGCATTTCCTGAGCTTGTAACCTGATCAAGTATTTGAGGACTTCTCTCAGTGATTTCATTAGCTGCACCTTCTTCTGTCCCTGTCCTCACCTTTTTGTTTTCTGCTACTCCTTCCCTTTTAATAGCAAACAAATTCTTCTCCCTGTTTCTTGCCTTGTAGTTTCATCCTCTCCCCTGAATCCTTGGCCTCAAGTGATATTCCTGCCCTGCAGCATTCACTTATCCCAAGTGAGCCTACTAAAGCATTTTCTCAACAAAAGCAATTCTCTCACTAAGATGAATTCTCATACCAGCTGCTAGGAGAATAAAATGTTCTTCCTCTAACACTCTCATCCCCAATAATAAAGCAACAAAGGTTGAGAGTGATTTATTTTCTTTTAGAAAATAAATGAGAACAGACTCAAGGTTATCTTGGTAATAATAGCACTGTCTCTCTCCCTTGCATTCCAATATGCTCCCTTGAATGGAAGTGAAAGGCATGAAGTTACAGCTCGCTCAAAAGGAATTGAGCATAGGGGTGCTATCTGTGTGTTGCAGGGGACAAAAGAGCTTCTCTACTTTGCCAGATTCCTGACGAGTAGTTATTTAGCACCTGCTTCTACATCTCCAAAGTCAAATTTATAGCCTCCTAGCCAGCACACAGTGCTTTGAACAACACTGACAGTTTAGAAAATTATTCTTTGTATTAATCCCATATCAGCCTTCTGGAGTTTCCGTCTTTGTATTCCAACTCTAGTTGAGTGGCTTCAGATCTGACTAATTTTATTTGAGTTATGTTAGTCAAGCATTATATACTATCGGTCTAAAACATATCTTTGAGAAACTACTTTCTTGCTGTAAATGTCTTGGTGGCTCCCCATTACCCTGAGAATGTCTTATATCCTTAGCAGAGCAATGTCCTTGATAAGTTCATTCAAACATCCCTTTCCATCGTAATCTCCAACTTGTTTCCTGCTCTCTGAATTCTCCAGCCTGTAAATTTGTATGTCACTTTAGTTTTTTTTTTTTTTCTTACTATTTTAAATAGCCTGTCTTCACTGACCAACATCTTATTTATTTTCCAGTGGTACTTTCACCTTGGAGCTTGCCTTGATTTTTCTATTGAAATGATTTGCTGACATGTCCAGGATTCTTTTTCTCTTTTTCTTTCTTCTGGTACCAGGAATTGAACTCAGGACCTTGCTCTTGCCAGGCAGGCTTGGTGCACTGAGCTAAGTCCCAGATTTTTTATTATCATTTTAGATCTATCCTGTCCAATGCATGTCTATTAGCCACATATGAATCTTGAGCACTTGAAATGTGGCTTGTCGAAATTGAGATATTCTGTAAGTAGAAATTACATACCGAATTTCAAAGAGTTACTATAAAAAATAAGACATAAATATCCCATTGTTTTTAATATTATATGGCGAAATGACAATATTTGGTTATATTAGTTTATATAATGGATATCATTAAATTATTTTCACATTTAAAACTTCCAATATGGGTACTAAAAATTTAGTTACATATGTGACTCACATTTCTGGCTTTCACTGTAATTATATTGGACAGTCCTGCCTTAAACTATTATATAGGATTCAGTGCTAAGGACCTTGAATTATCACTTTGTGTGCATTTCAGTTCCTGCTCCTGGAACGTAAATGTCCTGTGGTCAGGGACTTGTAACCTACTATTTTTACTACTCCTCCAAAATTCAGTGGTAGTACAATACATACTAATGAGATAAAATCAAAAGTATCTTATCAGAAAAGGTCAGAAATTCAAATGCCTACAGAAACCAGGCAGGTAGCATAATTATATTAATGAACTGGGTTTAGCAGAAATCTCAATATAAAGGACATAATAGAAGTTGAGAGTAAGTCATCAGGGACTATGATAAACTGAAGATTCACTACTGTTATTTTAGGAAAATCTGGTATAAAAGAACCATCCACTGAAGTTGAAAGATACCCAGAAATTAAAGAAATTTGTGAACAAATACAGAATTGTAAAAGGTGCAATTTATTAGGGACTTCAGGATAGAAGTGTGTTTTGGGCAGCAGCAAGATAAAAGGACACCCTCCCCCACCCCAAGAGAAGAGGAAGGGCTTAACTATACAAAACTAGACAAGCATGGGCTATGACCAACTAGAATGTACCTGGGCTTTCTCAAAAGCTATTAATATATCAAACATCACTTAAATAATTTGGGAATGGCATGAAATACTTGACTGACCATCTTAACAACTTTATTTATCTTTGGAATTCATGCCAGAATCACCTGGCAGGCAATATGGCAGTTACCACCAAGACAATTACTTCAGGATCTCTACAACTACATAAAGGAGGAGTCACTCTTTGCATCAGCCGAATGTTCCCACATAAGAAGGCAGGCCTAGCATTGCCAAATTTTCAAACTTTCTAGAGAGATTGGATATTTCAACTTTTATGTGAATTTAACTGATTCTGATATGTGGTCTTGATTCTTAAAAACATTGTGTGGTCAACCAAATGAAGTCAGTGGCCTGGGTGCTGCCTCAGTGTTGCCAGTTTATGCTTCTTATCTAAAGAGAAAAATAAAATTTATGTGCAATGTCGTGTCAGAGAAGAGTGAAACAATAAGACTTATTATTGTGACTTGATCAAGAAGAAGGTGAAATGTGGGGCTCAACTATTGCCAGGTGGTACTTCTAAACATTCCCAAATACTCTTAAATTTGAAAAACAAAATCTTTCTGCTTAATTTCTCAAGTCTTAGGCATTTAAGGAAATACAGGAGTGTGCGGTCTAAAAATAAGTTCATTAACAGTATGAAACTGTCAAGTGAATGCAGAGGAGAGTAAAATGTCTCTCATACTCAAGTCTGTAACTGCTTAAATTTCAGGAAATGACCAAGAAACGATCACTTTCTGAGTTTTCAGAGCTCTTGTAACCTGTATGTTTATAGAAAAAGTCATGGTTGACTACTTTGGAATACGTGAAGTGACAAGTTTATAATGGGCTGAATATTGGTTAGAATAATGTTATTTTAAAATAACAGTGTCTTACTTCTAAGGTAAATTAGCATTGCCCCTACTTTGATTTTAATTTCTTTGAAATTCAACATCAATAGACCAAGAATTCTGGCTTAGAATAGTGTTGCATGTTGAACAGATTTTTATTAGTAATTTATTTATTTTTGTCATTTCATAAAGCTCCATAACTTCTAGTCATAACAATATCAGAACTACCCTACCAAAGGGATTGATATTCTGTTGAATGAGAAAATAAGTAAAGATATGAAGACTGCATTTCAATTTTGTTATTTTGCATGGTTATTTACCCCCTGAATCAAAAGTTCTATTTACAATTTTGTCTTTGAAAGTCATTCATCATGTATACATGGGTATAATAGAATTTTTAAAAGTCTCCTAAACAAACAGGAAAAAGGACATGTTACAAGATAAATAAAAAATAAGGTAGTATTCCTTTTACTCAGACAAATTATACTGTGTATTAACAGCTAAAAACAGTTGATATAGAAACCTGAAATGTATTCAGATTGTTAGTGGAGTAAGTATCAGTGAATTGGAAATTCATTCTGATTTGTGATTAGCCTTTTAGTAAGTCCCCAAAATGTTTCTGTTCCTCAATTTTTCCATTTTCAAAGTAATTCTAATAATCACATCTATGTGTATCTCTTATGCATGATTATATACCTGTACTGGTGTGGAAGATGGTGACATTTCTGGCAAAATGTTCTTAGACTCAGGCAGTTTCATGAAGTTATTTTCATTGCATGTTAGTATAGCAAACAATTTTTAGGTTATTTAATAGCATCTTACTGCTTACAAAATAAAAAACCAGTTTTTATTTAGCTCTACAAACTTGTAAGGCAAGATTAGAAAAATTTTATAAATTAAGATTATTGTATATCAACTGTATATTTGCATAAATGATAAAATAATGATAAGAATTAAAATATGTTAATGGAGAAAATACATATAATGCTAAGTAACAACAACAAAACAACCTATCGTTTTCCATATTACCTTCCAGTCCTTGTCTGAATGGATTTGACCTTCATGCTTAGCTGGAAAGGTAGAAGAGAAAAACATTGTTTTCTTTGGGTATCAGGAATTCTTAGCTAAATGGACCTCTGTAACAAAATACAAGTTAACCAGAGAAAAGCAAATTTATTTACATGTATAGATGGTCCCTCATTTATGATAGCTTGACTTTTCAACTTTATGATATGGAAGCAATACACATCCAGCAGAAATTGTACTTTACATTTTAAATTTTAATCTTTTCTCAGGTTAGTGATATATAGTTTGATATTCCCTTTAATGCAGGCAGTGGCAACTCTTCACAGCTCCTGGTTAGCTATACAATAGGGTAAAAAGTCATTACTTTCAGTGTGCTGTGTTGCTAATCTATGATGTATGGTAGGTTAGGTGTATTAAATGATTTTTTGATTTATGACACTTTCAAGTTACAACAAGCTTATGGAAACATAACCCCATGGTAAGTGAAGAAGCACTTGTATGTTTTATATACAGATGGGAGACGCCCAGGGATTGTACAATTCTCAAAGAGGTAGTTTTGAATTCTAGTTTATATAATATTTTCAATGAAGAATAATAACCTTTTAAAGAAGTAAAGAAAGGAAAAGGATTTTGAATCCCTAGGGGTGGCAAATTTTGAAAGAAGGCAAATAAATAGCACAAAAAGGTTAGTAAAACTTGTTACTGGAGATTCTTCTGATGCTATTTCCTTGTCTTGTTCCAAATCTTAGAGGAAAAACTTTCAGTGTTTCCCTTTCAGTGTTGTGTTAGCTGTGGTAATGTTATATATATAAACCCTATTACATTGAGGAATGTTCCACCTATACTGTATTTTGTTAGAAGTTTTTATCATGAAGGGATGTTGATTTTATTGAATGAATTTTGCGTCTATCAAAATAATCATATGATTTGGGTCCTTCATTTTGTTGATGTGTTGTATTACATATACTGATTTCATATGTTGAACCATCCTTGCATTTCAGGGATAAATCCCAGTTGATTATGGTGAGATTTTATTTAATATACTTTTGGATTTGAAATGCTAATATTTTGCCAAATGTTTTACAACTATGTTCATTAGAGATATTGGTCTATAGCTCCCCCCCCACCAATCTGGTTTTAGTGTCAGGGTAATGAGTTTGGAAGAATTTCATCCCTTTAAAATTTTTTTTGAATACTTTGAGGAGAACTGGTATTAATTCTTTATTTAATGTTGTATGTCCAAATCACTTTCTTGTTGCTGCAGTTTAAAGGAAGAGAGGTTTATTTTGGCTCATGGTTACAGTCTATAGTCATCTGGCTCCAAGGCAGAAACAGCATGGTAGAAGGGCCTGATGGAGCAAAGTCATTTATTCCATGGTGACTAGGAAGTAGGGAGAAATGAACAGACTTTTCTCAGAGAAAGAAGTAGAAATAGCAAATAAACATATGAAAAAATATTCAACATCACTGGTCATTTGAGAGATGCAAATGAAAACAAGGCTGAGATTCCACTTCACCCCAGAAAGAATGGCTGGTATCATGAAATCAACCAATAACAAATGCTGGCGGGGCTGTGGGGAAAGAGGAACCTTCCTCCACTGCTGGTGGGAGTGTAGACTGGTGCAACAACTGTGGAAATCAGTATGGAGATACCTCAAAAAACTAGGACTGAAAGTCCCATTTACCCAGCTATTTCCATGCTGGGTATCTTCCCCAAAGAATTAAAAGAATCATATCAGAATGATATATATGCACCCATGTTCATAGCAGCACAATTTGTAATAGTTAAAACTTGGAACCATTCCAATTGCCCATCAACTGGAGACTGGATAAAGATGTGTTTTTTTATAAAATATAAAAATATAAAAAATATTATAAAAAGGGAGGAGCCAGTGAGGAAGATATAGCCTTCTAGATCACTCCCATAGCTGTCTCTAAACAGGCCCTCCACTCCTAATAGGAAGTTAGCTATGAATTCACCAGTAGATTAATCCACTAATCAGTACAGAACCTCCATTATCCAAATACCCTTCAAACATGAGGTTTTTGAGGAACACCCCAGATGTAAAGCATAACGCTGTGCCTCTATTATATTTGTTTTAAGAAAATCTTACCCTTTTGCATTTATCAATGACCCACTGAGGTCAGGAAACATATATATTATATTATATTTATTACACATATATATATAAAATGAAAAAATACAGCACATTTTTCATAACCAAATAATAAAAGAATTAGAATAGTTATTACATCATGTATAATTATCTTTAAAGTAGTTACTCAGTACAAGACATAAATTAAAAAGATTCTTACAAAAAAGAAACAACAGATAATAACACAAACTTTCTTCTCAATGCATTAAAATAAACTTTTAGTATAAAATAAGCAAATGAGCATATATATATGAAATACTTTCTAAACAACTGTATATGTAATTTGGGAAACTATTTGAACTTGATTTTTAAAAATATGTTAAGACTGTTTTGGGGGTTTTTTTTTTTTTTTGAGTTTTTTTTTTGGTACTAGGGATCGAACTTGGGTCCTTGTGCTTGCAAGGCAGGCGGTCAAACCACTGAGCTAAATCCCCAGCCCACAGACTGTTTTTACAGATTAATATACACCCTATTCTAGGGAATGTTCTATGTGTTGATAAAAAATGTATATTCTGCCAATGTGGAGTGGTTCTATAAATGTCGGATAAGTCCATTTGATCAATAGTGTAGTTATCTTTGATTTTTTGTTGTTGTTTGGGCTGGATGACCTCTCCACTCATGAAAATGGTGTATTGAAGTCTCATATTATTATTGTTTTGGATGTTATCTCTCCCTTTATATCTAATAATATCGGTGTTTTAAAATTGAGTGCCCTGATATTAGGTACATAGACTTTAATTGTTATATCCTCTTTAAATTGTATGTTTTATTTGACTTATTAAATTCTTCATTTCAAAGATTTCTGTTTGGTTCTTTTTGTTTGTTTTGTTTTTTTTTGTTGTTATTTTTTAAAATTTTATTTTATTGGTACATTTTAGGTATACAATATAATGACATTCATCATTGGAAATTTGAACCTTTACATAATACATCTTGGTTCTTATTTTTTCCCCCTTCTTCTGCCCTCCCTTCAACCCCTCCATCCCTCCCTATTTACAAAGATTTTGTTTCCATTTTTTCATTTTCTCATATTAATTCCATTCCCTTCTTTCCTTTCTCCTGCCCCTCCCACTTCACCTTCCCCTTTGCCCCTTTTCTTCCTATTTCACATTATCTATTATACCTTTTAGTCCTTATTTACACTTTTGGTTTCTCACATTAGAGAAACTATTTGGTATTTACACATGTGTGTCCTATTTATTTCACTTAAGAGTATTGCCTTAATGTGTATCAATTTTTCTATAAATATCTCTAATTTCTCAATTTTTATGGCTGAGTAGTACTCCCTTTTAGAAAAAACCCACATTTTCCTTACCCAGTCTCCAGTTGATGAGCATTTGGGCTGTTTCCAAATTTTAGCTATTACAGACTGTGCTGCTATAAACATGGGTGCACATATGTCACTGTGGTATGATGCTTTTAATTCTTTGGGGAAGATCCCCAGCAGGGGAATAGCTGGGTCAAATGGGACTTCCAGTGCTAGTTCTTTGAGGTATCTCCATACAGATTTCCACAGTGGTTGCAACAGTCTACACTCCCACCAGCAGTGGAGCAGTGTTCCTTTTTCCCCACAGCCCTGCCAGCATTTGTTATTGGTTGATTTCATGATAGCTGCCATTCTTTCTGGGGTGAGGTGAAATCTTAGAATTGTTTTCATTTGCATCTCTTGAATGGCCAGTGATGTTGAACATTTTTTCATATGTTTATTTGCTATTTCTATTTCTTTGGGAAATGTCTGTTCATTTCAGATGCCCATTTTTGGATTGAGTCTTTAAATTTGGGAGGTCTGATTTTTTAAAGTTCTTTATATAGTCTAGATAATAGACTTTTGTCGGAGGAACAGGTGGTGAAAAATTTTCCCCACTTTGTGTGTTGTCTCTTCACACTATTGCTAGTTTCTCTTGCTGTGCAGAAGCTTTTTAGTAAGAAGGGATCCCACTTGATTGTTTGTGCTAGTTCATGGGCAACTGAAGTTTTGTTCATAAAATCTTTTCCTACACCAATGTCTTCAAGAGTTCTACCTAACGTCTGTACCAGCCGGTTCAGTGTTTCTGTTTTAATATTTAGATCTTTGATCCATTTCAATTTTAATTTAGTGCATAGTGAGAGATACAGGTCTAGTTTTAATCTTTGGCAAGTTGAAGCCCAATTTTTCCAGCACCATTTATTGAAGAAGCTATCTTTCCTCCAGTGAGGGTGTTTGGCTCCTTTGTCAAAGATGAGATGGCTGAGTGTGTCTGGCATTGTTTCTGCATCTTCTAATCTGTTCCACTGGTCCTCAAGTCTGTTTCTTTGCCAGTACCATGCTGTTTTTATCACAGTAGCTTTGTAGTAGAGTTGCAGGTTGGGGATTGTGATACCCCCTGCCATGTCTCTGTTACCTAGAATTGCTTTTTCTATTTTGGGTCTCTTCTTGTTCCAAATGAATTTTTGGATTGTTTTCTCAAGGTCCATGAAGTATGGTATTGGGGTTTCAATCAGGATTGTGTTGAATCTATACAGCAGTTTTGGAAACATGGCCATTTTCACTATGTTGACCCTTCCTACCCAAGAGCAGGGAATGTCTGTCCATTTTCTGATATCATCTTCATTCTCTCTTTTCAGAGTGCTATAGTCTTCAGAGAAGAGGTCTTTGATTTCTTTTGTTAGTTTGATTCCTAGGTATTTCATTGTTTTGGATGCTATTGTGAAAGGAATAGTTTGCTCTATTTCTATCTCAGTGAGCCTGTTATTTATGTAGACAAAGCTATTGATTTTTGTATGTTGACCTTGTATCCAGCTATTGTGCTAAATTTGGTTATTAAGTCTGGAAGACTTTTGGTGTAGTTTCTGGGGTCTTCTATTTAGAGTATCATACCATCTGCAAATAATGACAATTTGAGATTTTCATTTCCTATCTTTATTCCTTTTATTTCTTTCTCTTGCCTAATTGCCATGGCTAATGTTTGCAAAACTGTATTGAACAGGAGAGGTGATAGTGGAATCCTTGTCTTGTTCCTGATTTTAGTGTGAAGGATTTCAATTTTTGACCATTTGGTATGATATTGGCTTTTGGTTTTTCATAGATGGCTTTTTATCAGACAGAGGTAGAGACTGTCTATTCCAATTTTTTTTAGGGTTTTATCATAAATGCCTGTTGGATTTTGTCAAATGTTTTTTCTACATCTATTGAGATGATCATATGAGTTTTGTCCTTGGCTCTATTGATATAGTGTATTACAGTGATTGATTTGTGTATGTTAAACTATCCCTGCATCCCTGGGATGAATCCCACTTGATCAGGATGTATGATCTACTTGATGATCTTCTGCATTCTATTTGCCAGTATCTTATTAAGGATTTTTGCATTTATGTTCATTAGTGAGATTGGCCTGTAGTTCTCTTTTTCAGTTGGGTCTTTCTCTGCTTTGGGGATCAAAGTGATGCTTGCTTCCAGGAATGAATTTGGGAATATTGCTTCCCTTTCAATTTCATTGAAGAGTTTAAACAGTAGTGTCAGTAGTTCCTCTCTAAATGTCTTGTAGAATTCATCAGTGACTCCATCAGGACCTGGGCTTTTCTTAGTTGGTAAGTTTTTAATTACATTTTCAATTTCATTGATATTGGGTTGTTTAGAATTTTTAGGTCTTCTTCATTCAACCTTGGTAATTCATATGTATCTAGGAATCTGTCCATTTCTTCTATGTTTTCCATCTTATTGGTATATAGGTCCTCAAAGTAGGCATTGTTGATTCTTTGGATTTCTGCTGGGTCCATTGTAATTTCATCCTTTTCATTCATAATTGGATGGATTTGGGCCTTTTCTTTCCCTCTTTTGATGAGTTCAGCTAAGGGTTTGTCAATTTTGTTTATTCTTTTGAAGAACCAACTCTTGCCTTCATCGATTTTTTGTATCATTCTTTTAGTCTCCATTGCATTGATTTCAGCTCTAATCTGTATAATTTCCTCCTTTGTATGTACTTTGGATTTGTCTTGCTCTTTTTTTTCTAGAAGCTTGAGGTTCAGCATCAGTTTGTTTATTTCAGCTCACTCTGTTTTCCTAATATGAGTATTCACTGATATAAATTTCCCTCATAAGACTGCTTTCATTGTGTCCCATAGATTCCGATATGTTGTATTGACATTGTCATTTAATTGAAGGAACTCTCTGATTTCTTCTTTAATTTCCTCTGTGACCCATTGGTTATTCAGAATTGTGTTGTTCAATTTCCATGTGTTTATGAAATTTTAGCAGTTTCTTTTGCCGTTTATCTCCAATTCCATTTCTCTATGGTCTGATAATATACAGGGGATAACTTCAATTCCTTTGCACTTACTTAAACATGTTCTATGAGTGAGTAGGCGATCTGTGTTGGAAGATGATTCATGTGCAGCTGAAAAGAATGTGTATTCTGATTTTGTGGGGTAGAACATTCTGTAAACATCTGTTAAGTTTATTTGTTCAAGAGTTTGATGGAGTTCTAGTATTTCATTGCTTATTTTTTGTCCAGTTGTTCTGTCTGTTTGTGACAGTGGAATATTGAGGTCCCCCACTACTATTGTATTAGGGCTTATTTGATTTTTTTCATGTCTGTTAGTATTTGTTGTATATAGTTGGGTGCACTAGCATTTGGTGCATATATATTTATGACTGTTACATCTTCCTCTTCGATTGTTCCCTTTACAAGGATGTAGTGTCCTTCTTTGTCTCTCTTAATCAGTGTTGGTTTGAAATCCATTTGATTTGCAAAGAGAATAGCTACTCCTGCTTTTTTTTTTGGTTCCTGTCACATGGAGTATTGTTTTCCACCCTTTAACTTTCAGTCTATGAGTTTCTTTTTGAATTAAGTGTGTTTCTTGTATGCAGCATATTGTTGGATCTTGCTTCTTGACCCATTCTGCCAGTCTATTTCTTTTGATTGGTGAATTGAGACCATTAACGTTGATGGTTATAACTGATACATATTGACTTGCCATTCCCGTGACTTTTTCTTTTTGTTGGGTTCTCCCCCTTTACATTTAATTTCTTTTCATTCCCAATGGATTCATTCTGCTGGGCTTCTTGGGTTCATGATCCTCATTGCCTTTTCCTAGGATATTGTCTAAAATTTTTTGGAGTCCTGGTTTGGCATTCATGATGTTCCTAAGGTGCTCTTTGCTATGAAAATATCTTATTTCTCCATCAATTTTGTAAGATCGTTTTTCAGGGTATATCAATCTGGGTTGGAGGCTGTTTTCCTTCAGGGCTTGGAATATGTCACTCCAAGCTCTTCTTGCCTTGAGGGTTTGCATTGAGAGGTCTGTTGTGATTCTGGTGGGCTTTCCTTTGTATGTGATTTGGTTTTTTTCCCCTCTAACTTCTTCTAGAAATTTGTTCTTCTGTTGGGTTCCTGGAATCTTAAGAATTATATGCCTATGTGTAGATTTTTTTTTTTTTTGATCAAGGCTAGTTAGAGACCTATATGTCTCACTTATCTGTATGTCAAGTTCTTTTCCCCTGCTTGGGAAATTTTCTGCCATCACTTCTGTGAACAGTTTTTTTTTTATGTCATCTGTAGTCTCTCCTGTTTCTTTATTGACTCTGATCAGTCTTATGTTATTCTTCTTTGCATTATCTAGCAGCTGCTGGATTGATTTCTTGTGATCCCTTACAGTTTTAAAGCAATTTTTCTTTTCCTGGTCACTATTTGCAATCTTATGTTCTATATCTTAAATTCTGTCCTCACATTTGCTCATTCTGCTGTGCATACTTTCAGTGGAGTTTTTAGTCTCCTGGAAATCTGTTTGCATCTGTTTTATAGTTTCTGTTTGTTTTCTATTTTGAGATTCCATCACTTTCCTCAGCTCCTCTATTTTTTTAATCTGTGCCTCTCTAGATTTATTAATCATGTCTTACAGTATGGGCACAATCTCTGCTGTTATCTGAGATATTATTTCTGATTTCATTTTTTGCAGATCCTCTTTTGTTGCCAGTTCAGGGAGTCCAGGTTGTTGCGTATCAGAGTGCTCTATCTAGTTTCCATTTGGGGTTGCTGTAGCTGATCTGGAAATCTGGTTTTGAGACTTGTTTATGTGACTTCTCATTTCAATGAGCAGGGGGAGGAGGTGTGCTGCTGGCTTACCTCCTCTGTGCTGGGAGCAGTCTTAAGGTAGCCCAGAAGCCTCCTCCTCTTGGCTGTGAGCACTGCTCCTCTGTGCTGGGAGAGGTGCTATTGCAGCCTGGAAGCCTCCTCCTCTTTGTGGGGCTGTTGTTATTTTTTGAGGCAGGGTCTCCATTTGCAGTTAAGGCAGGCCTTGAATCCACTATGTAGCCCAGGCTGGCCTCAAACTCAAGGCAATCTTCCTGCCTCAGCCCTCTGAGTGTTGGGATTACAGGTGTGTGCCACCACATCTGACTCTGTTTGGTTCTTTTTAAAGATCTCTATTTCTTTGCATAATTTCTCATTAATATCATTAGTTAATTTTCTAATTTCATTCAATTGTGTATCTGTAGTCTCTTGAATTTCACTGAGATTACTTACAACCATTCTTTTAAATTTTTTTTTTTTTTTGGTACCGGGGATCGAACTTGGGTCCTTGCGCTTGTGCAGCAGGTGGCGAAACCACTGAGCTAAATCCCTGGCCCAAGATCTTTTAAAATTTTTATTAGGCATTGATCTAATATATTTTCCTTTAGGATCTGTTGCTAGAGTGTTACTGTAGTCTTTTACATCAGCTTACCTTGGTTTTTCATATTTCTTGTGACTGTACATTGAGATTTGCATATCTGATGACTCAGTTATTTCTACTGCTTTTAGAAGGTGACTTTGGTAGCAAGTGGCTTTCTCTTAAAGAAGTGTTTTAGGGTGTCAGTTTGATGAATAATGTTGTCTTTAGTTCTGGATGAGGCCCATTATGATTTCTCTATTATGTTAGTCAGCTTTGTGTTGCTGTGACAAAACACCTGATAACATAAACTTGAAGGATGAAAGGTTTATTTTGGCTCATGGTTTTGGAAGTTTCATACCATGGTCAGCTAGTTCCACTGCTTTTAGTCTTGTACTGAGGCAGAAACATCATGATGGGAGGGTGTGGTGGAGAAAAGCTGCATTCTGTAAGACAACCAGAAAGCAGAGAGGGTGAGAGCACATGTGCTGCCAATCTTTCTCCTTCTTTGGCTTCTGCTCTATCCAGGCCCCCTCTCTCCTGGATGCTGCTGCCCACCTTTAGGGTGGTCTTTTCCATTAGTTTGCTCTTTCACATACTCATACTGAAAAGACCCTCACAGATACACCCATAAGTGTACCTTACTGTCTTCCTAGGCATTTTCTCAATCCTGTCCAGTTGACAATCAAGACATCTGTCACATCTGTAGAGTTTCATTTGCTATAATCAAGGGTTTTGGATCCAGTGTTTGCTGAAGTGGGCCTGAAGAGGGAATGAGATCTCCAGGTAAATATTTTTGAAAAAGAATTATTATTCAAACCCACTAGGAAAGAGACAGTGATATAACAGGAGGTTTCCTCCCAGGTTCCCTCACTTGTGTACTGCTGCATTTTGTGGACCTCTTGATGGAAACCATGAGTTGCTGTGAAAAGTGCCTTGGGCTTGGTACAGGATAGCTTGGTTCAGAAGCCTACTTTGTCCTTTTGTGGTTGAATGAGGCCCAAAAGTTCCTTAACTTTCCTGAGCCTGAGATTCCTACTTGTTAAGCAGTAATAACAACAGCATGAGAAAAGTTTTGATGATGTAATGTAAAATTATATTATTCATATTATGAAAATAAGAGGGATAGTTTTCGTGTATTTTTAGTGCATATTTGTGAAATATCAATATTTAACATGTTTTTAAATGATTTGTTTAAAATATTCATATATTATTTTGGTGTGGTGTGCCTAACTTAGTTTTTTATAGCAGTGGTTCCAAAGTTGGTTCAAAGACAGCAGAGGTTCTGGTTCAATGGACGTGGAGTGGGCCCTTTTAAACCTATGCTCCTTCAAATTTGTGCTTTCTTCTTTAATGTTATATGAAATTTACAGGTTAGTTTAAATTGATAACAAAAATTTAAGGATTATTTTTCAAAATTTATTTAAAAATTGTAACTCCCATGCTTTGCTACTGCACCCCCAAAATTGCTGGGGTTTAATTTGACTTTTCTTGAGGGGGAAGAATATGTGCTTTTTAAGATCTTTAATGAATTATTTCCCTTTATTCCCATTTGCTTATTTATTTTAGCTGAGCTAAAATATGACTTTTAATTGCCGGTATAAATATTTATTTTTGCTTCTTTTGTTCAAAGGAGGTGGATTTGATTTTATTATAAAAGATTTATGTTTAAAAAATCTTTTGTTTGGTCTTATTATTCCCTCATTTTATACAGCATCTTAGAAATAACAGGTGTTTTTTGTGGTGACATTTGCCTTAATTAAAGTTGGGTGAAAGATGATGGAAGCTGGTTTTGACATGCTCAGCAGGCTGTTTAGTAGGTGTTGTAACAAATCTTGTTTTATTTCATGAATTTTATCTTTGTTTAGAGAGTCAGGTAAATAAAAAGAATTATATTGAAAACCTGAACTTTAAGTAATATCTTTGAGCCACAAAGGCCAATTTGAGCAACCGATCTTTTCCCATTGGTTTAGGGTTTATTTATTATTTTTAAATGAAATATACAAAAATTAAAATTGTTCATATTAGTGGGAGTACCATGTAATGTTTGATACATGTATGCATTGCATAATGTTTAAATCAGGTTACATTTATTTTCTCAAACACTTATCATTTCTTTATGATGAAAACTTTCAAAATCCTTTTCTAGCTTTTGGAAAGTACAGTACATAATTACTATCTATGGCTACCATACTGTGCAGTAGTTCCACAGAGTGTCTTACTGCTATCTAACTATAACTTAATACCATTTGACCAACTTTTCCTCATACTTCTCCTCATACTGCTACCCTGGCCTTTGGTAACCATTCTCTCTCAACTTCTATGAGATCAACTTTTTAAATTTCCACATATGAATGAATTCATGTGGAATCTATCTTCCAATACTTGCCTTATTTTAGGTGATAGTCATCTCCAATTTCATTTCATGTTGTCACAAATGACAGGATTTTATTATTTTTTGGGGGGTAAATAGTATTCTGTTACATACATGCACCACATTTTCTTGTCCATTCATCAGTTGATGGACACTTAGGTTGTTTCCAGTTCTTGACTATTTTGAATAGTTCTGCAGTGAACATGAGAGGGCATATTCTGTTTAACATACTAATTTCATTTCCTTTGGATATGCACCAGTAGTGGCATTGCTGGATCACATGATAATTTTAATATTTTGAGGAAACTCCTGTTGTCTATAATGGTGCTACTAATTTACATTTCCCCACAGTGTGCAAAGGTTCTTTTTTTCTCCATATCCTCACTAGTGGTCTTAGTTACTTTCTCATTGCTGGAACAAAATACTAGATGCCCACAAGTTAAAGGAAGAAAGATTTATTTTAGCTCACAGTCTGTAGAAGTTTCAGGCCACAGGCTCCAACACAGGGTGGGATGTCAGGGGGACCTGGCAGAGGAGAAACAGTCCATGGCAGGGTAGGCAGGAGTCAGGAAGCGGTGAACCTACCTTTCTTCTGTCTCTTTATATTTCACCCAGACTATAAGCCTATTGGTTAGTGCCACCCACACCCAGGGTGGGACTTCTCTCCTCAGTAATTCTATCACCCACAGCCACATTAAACCAATTAGTGGACTAATCCAGTTATCACACATGCATAATCCAGTAGCACACACCCATGATCTCCAGCCACCTCCCAAAAAGCTGCACCTTTGAGCACATGAGGATTTGCGGTACATCTAGATATAAGTCATAGCACCAACCTTTGTTATTTTTAGTCTTTTTGGGTAATATCCATTCTTACTAGGGTGAGGTGATATCTCATTATGGTTTTGATTTGCATTCCATGATGATTAGTGATTTTGAGCATTTTTTCTTGCACCTGTTGGTCAGTTGTTTGTCTGTTTTTGAGAAGTGTGTATTTAGATATATTGTCCATTTTTAAATTAGGTTATATTTGTTTATTTGACTTTTGCTCTAAGGTTTTTGGAGTTCTTTATATATTCTAGGTATCAATCAGTCCCTTGTCAGGTATATGCATTGCAAAATTTTCTCCCATACTATAGGTGGTCTGTTGTTTCCTTTACAGTGAAGAAGTTTCTTACTTTTTTTTTAAAGTTTCTAACTTTCATGTAAGACCATTTATCTATTTTTTTCCTTTTATCCTTTTGAGGTCTTGTTAAAAAAGCCTTTACCTATTCCAATGACTTGAAACATTCTCCTTGTGCCTTTTTATACTAATTTCATAGTTTAGGTCTTAGATTTAAATTTTTAATCCATTTAGATTTTATCTAAATGATGAGAGTATCTAGCTTCATTCTTCTATATATGGATGGTCCAGATTTTCTAACACCATTTATTGAAAGTATGGCATGTTCTTATTGCCTTTATTCAAAAGCAGTTCCCTGTAGATGTGTGAGTGTATTTCTGGACTCTCCTGTTTTTATGCCAGTATCATGCTGCTTTGATTACTACAGTTTGTAGAATGTTTTGAAGTCAGATAACGTAATGCTTTCTGCTTTATTCTTTTTTGCTGAAAATGGCTTTGGCAGTTGAAAGTGGTGCCAGCACTCTGGAAGGCTGAGGCAGGAGGATCATAAGTTTGAGTCCAGTCTGGAAAAATTAGCAATTTAGTAAGACCCTGTTTTATAATAAAAAATAAAAAGGGCAGCAGGCAGCTCAGTATGAAGGTCCTGAATTCAGTCCACAGTACCGAAAGGGGGAAAAAACTGGCTATTTGGTAGATTTGTGGTTCCATATTAATTTTAGAATTGTTTTTCTAGTTCTTTAAAGAATTCTATTGGTATTTTAATAGAAATTGCACAGAATCTGTAAATTGCTTTGGGTTGAACATTTTAAAAATATGGATTCTTTTAATCCATGAACATGGGGTGTTTTTCCACTTTTTTGTGTCGTCTTCATTTTCATTCATCAATGTTTTATAATTTTCATTGTAGTGATCTATCACCTCTGCTAAAATGTATTCCTACATGGTTTTTTTGTAGCTATTGTAAATGTATTGCTTTCATGATTTCTATTTCAGAAAACTTGCTATTGGCATATAACAACATTATTGATACTGATTTTGTATCCTGCAACTTTGCTGAATTCATTTATTATTTCTAATTGTCTTGGTGGCATCTTTGGTTCTTTTTTATATATAAGATTATCCTATGTGCGAACATGACAATTTGACATTTTTCCCCCTGAAATTGGAAGCCTTTTATTTCTTTCTCTTCTCTAATTGGACTGCTTAGGGCTTCCTTCACTATGTTGAATAAAAATGGTGAAAGTACACATTCCTAAGAGAAGCTCAGCTGGTCCCAGCACCTGGAAGGAAGCTCCCCCACTGCCATCCCAGGCTCCTAGGGCAGAGAAGGTGAGCCGAGTGGGTGCCAGAAGCACTCCCCACCATGGAAATGAGAAGACACATAAACAAGCCTCAAGAACAGACTTCCAGATCACCTACAGCAACCTCAAAGGGAAATGAGATGGAACAATCTGATACTCAACCACCTGGACTCTGAACTGGCAACAAAAGAGGATCTGGGAAAAATGAAATCAGAAATAATTACTCAGATAACAGCAAAGATTTTGCTCATGGTGCAAGACATAATTAATAAATCTAGAGAGGACACAGATAAAAAAAATAGAGGATCTGAGGAACATGATGGAATCCCAACATAGGAAACAAATGAAGTCCATAAAACAGATACAAACAGATTTCCAAGAGATTAAAAAGTCCATCGAAAGTCTGCACAGCAGAATGAACCAATGTGAGAATAGAATTTCACATATAGAAGATAAGATTGCAATTAGTGACCAGCAAAATAAAAATTGCTTTAAAATTATGAGGCAACATGAGAAATCAATCCAGCAGCTGCTAGACGATGCAAAGAAGAATAACATAAGACTGATTGGAGTCAATGAAGAAAGAGGAGAGAGTGCAGATGACATAAAAAAACTGTTCAGAGAAGTGATGGCTGAAAACTTCCCAAGGAGGGGAAAAGAACTTGACATACAGATAAGTGAGGCATATAGGACTCCAGCTAGCCTTAATCAAAAACAATCTACACAGGCATATAAAAGTTAGGATTCCAGAAATCCAACAGAAGAACAAAATTCTACAACCAGCGAGAGAAAAGAAACAAGTCACATACAAAGGAAAGCCCATCAGAATCACAGCAGACTTCTCAATGCAAACACTCAAGGCAAGAAGAGCTTGGAGTGATGTATTTCAAGCCCTAAAGGAAAACAGCCTCCAACCCAGATGTACCCTGCAAAACTATCTTTCAAAATTGATGGAGAAATAAGATACTTTCATGATAAAGAGCACCTCAGGAACTTCATGAATACCAAACCAGCACTCCAAAAAATTTAGACAATACCCTAGAAAAAGACAATGAGGATCACAACCCCAGGAAACCCAGCAGAATGAATCCATTGAGCGTGACAAATTAAACGCAAAGGGGGAGAATCCAACAAAAAGAAAAAGTCATGACAAGGCTTTTAAAACTTTTAACTTCATCTCCCTCGTGAGTGTATAATTCAATCTTGTTATTGTACTGATTAGTATTTTTCTGATTTTAGAGTTGCACACCATTCTTTGTGCTATACTGGCTATTTATCATCTTCTTATGTCTACTTTTTAATTGGGTTGTCTATTAATGAGCTCTAAGAATTCTTCATATATTCTGGTCATAGGTTATATGCATTGTAAATAGGGTCTGTTTAAGGACTACTTTTCATTTTAATGATGTCATTTAAAGTTCTAAATTTTGGTGGAATCTCATTTATCAAATTTTTTCTTTTATACATCATGCTTTTTGTATCCTAGGTAGTTCTTCCCTACCCTGAATTCATAAATATTTTCCCTTATAATTTCTTCTTAAAGTTTTATACTTTTAGGCTTTCTTATTTAGGTTTATAGATCCCTTCAAGTTATTTTCATGTATGGAAAAAAAGGGTTGAGGTTAATTTTTTATATACAGATACCAGGTGTTCTAGTGCCATTTGCTGAAAATACTATCTCTTCTTCAGCTCTTGAATTGAGTTTATATTCTATAAAATGCTAATGTTAAATAATCTTTCAAAACTCAGTGGACCATATATGTGTGGTTCTATTTCTAGATTCTCTGTTATATTCAAATGATCTATATGTCTTTCCTTACATCAACACTGCCTTGATTACTGTAGCTTTAGAAGAAGTCTTAAAATTAGGTACTAAATGTCTTCCAACACTGTTTTTGTTTTTAACTTTTCTAGGCCCTTTGTACTCCTACATAACTTTTAAATTTCAATATCCAATTCTTCATTTATAGCAAGTATACACAGACCTGAATTTTTTATATACACCTTGTGTTTTCTAATCCTGCTAAATTCAAATACAAGTTCTAGGGGCTCCTAGAGATTTCTTAGTATTTTCTCTGTAGATGATCATTTCATCTACATATAAAGATTTTGCTTCTGCCACGCCAATCCTATCCTAATTGTGTCATTTTATTGCCAGACTATTTTGGTGGGGACTAGGTTTCAAAGTTTAATGGACAGATAAAGAGTAAGCATATCTGCCCTTGTTCCCCACCTTAAGGAGAAAGCATTGTATCTTCTCCATTCATATAAGGTGTTCTCACTGGAAGTATGGAGTACATGCCTTTAATCTGTTGAGAAGGGTCTGTTCTACTTCTAGTCTCCTGATAGCTTTTACCATGAACAGCTGTAGAATTTAGTCCAATACTTTTTCTCCAACTACTGACAGGATCATATGGCTTTTTCCTTTCCTCTGTGAAAATGATGACTTTTGGGAGTGGATCTTCCAATGCTGAACCAACACTGCCATCCCTATAACAAAACCACTTTCCACATAGTGCCAGATCTGACTTCTAATAGTTTTTTTTGTTAAACAAATTTGTATCTATGTTCATACATTTTTCTTCTATTATCTTTATCCAGTTTTAGGATTAGTACAATGTTGAGTTCCTAAAATGAGGGGAGAAGTGTTCCTTCTTTTTTCTGCTTTAATTGTTTGATATAATTTATCAGTTAAAGTGTATATGAGCCTGCTGTTGTCATATAGGTAGTTTTTCAAGCTAGGAATATACTTTCTTTAATAGGTGCTATTCAAATTTTATATTTCCTCCAGAGTTAGTTTCATTAATTTGTCTTCCAAGGTACTTCTTAGAAGTTGTCAAATTTATTTCAAAACAGATTTTTGAAATATGCTTTCTATATCCTTTTAAATTCTGCAAAATCTGTGGTAATGTCTCCTAGATCTTAATATTGTAATTTAAAAAATGTATAATTGATATTGTGTAACAGGAACAAAAGGTCTAAGAGGGCAGGGGAATTGGGAGGGGTAGGGGAAAGGAAAAAAGGGAAAGGAAAAAATAAGAGAAAAGGAAAAAAATGAAAACAAAGTCTTTGCAAATAGGGAAGGGTAGAGGGGGTGAAGGGAGGGCAAGGGAAGGGGAAAAAAATAAGAACCAAGAGACTCATGTAATGGTATAAGATCCCAATGATGAATGTAACTGTATTTTATACCTAAAATGTACCAATAAAGTTAATGGGGGGGGTACGTGTTCCTTTCTTGTTCTAGACCTTAGAATACTTTTAGCTTTTCCCCATTTGATATCATGTCAGCTAATGGTTTATGAGAAATGCCCTTTCTTATGTTGAGGTGCCACCTTGGTATGCCTAATTTGTTTGGTATGTTTATCCTAAAGGGGTGTTGAATTTTATGAAATACCTGTTCTGCTTCCATTGAAATGACCAAATGGTTTTTGTCTTTATTTATGTTGGTATGGTGTATTGTTCTTATTGATTTGTGTATATCATACCACTTTTACATCTTTGGGATGAATTCCACTTGATCATGGTAAATAATCTTTTTAACATACTATTGACTTTGAATTTCTAGTATCTTATTGAGGATCTTTGTGTCTGTGCTCATCAAGGACATTGGACTGTAGTCAGCCTTTATCTTTGTCTCTATCTCTCTCTGTCTCTCTGGCTCTGTCTCTCTGTCTCTGTCTCTCTTTTCTCTCTCTGTGGCTTAGGATTTGAATGAATAAATATTCTATAGCCATTTTTTATTAATGATTTATTCAATAGAGACTCTACATTTTAGGCTTAGTTCTATCATTTGTTTCTGGGTATCTGTGGTCTAAATAGTGCATTTACCAATTTTA
The DNA here is from genome assembly GCF_053883595.1 of Heterocephalus glaber. Taxonomy (NCBI): domain Eukaryota; kingdom Metazoa; phylum Chordata; class Mammalia; order Rodentia; family Bathyergidae; genus Heterocephalus; species Heterocephalus glaber. The sequence goes on from NW_028258324.1 coordinate 57,244,510, forward strand.
AGCTGACATTTAAGTGCATCTCATAAAGTTTTTTGGTAATTCCCTTTGTAAGCTCATTTTTCTGGAAACCTCTTGCTTTCCTCAATCTTCAGCTCAGAAGCCTTTTCTTTCATCCTCCCTAAAGAAATACCTGTTTCTCTTATTATTAATACCCATTGTGTACTTGATCATTCTTGATACATATGGAAGTTATTTGCCTACATTTTTGTTCTTCTCACACCACCACAATGTGAAACCAGAGATTTTTGTTTGCTGATATGTTATCACTGCACAGGACACTACTTAATAATGAAAATATTGAAGAAATATATGACTCAAATTTTAAAAATTTAGTTTATTGGTACAATTTAGATATACATAATGATCACATTCATCATAGGGGATTTGTACCTGTACATGATATATCTTGATTCTTCTTTTTTTTTCCCCATTCCCCTCCCCCTCTTCAACCCCTCCTTATTTATAAAAGCTGTTTCTATTTTTCCTTCTTTTTGGTTTTTATCTTTTTCCTCCCTTCCTTCCCCCTCTCTACTCCCTAGTGCCCCTTTCCATTTGAACATTTTCTTCCATTTTCATGATATCTACTATACATTTTGGTCTTATTTACCCTTTCAGTTTCTCACACCAGAGAAACAATGTGATATTTAAACACATGTGTCTGATTTATCTCACTTAAGAGTATGGACTCAAGGTGCATTCATTTACCTAAAAATGTCTCAGGTTTATCCTTCTTTATGGCAGAGTTGTACTCCATTGTATTAAAAAAATGACATCTTTATGAATTCATCAAATGATGGGAATTTGGGTTTTTCCCAAGATTTAGCTATTACAAACTATGCTGCTATAAACATGGGTGTGCTTCTATCACTGTGGTATGATTCCTTTAATTCTTTCAGGAAGATACCAAGAAAGAGAATAGCTGGGCCAAATGGAACGTCCAGTCCTTGTGTTTTGAGGAATCTCCACACTGATTTCCACGGTGGTTGCACCAGTCTACACTCCCACCAACAGTAGGGAAGAGTTGTATTTTCCCCACAGCACTGCCAGCATTTGTTATTGGTTGATTTCTTGATAATAGCCATTCTGTCTGGAATGAGATGGAATCTCAGCATTGTTTTAATTTGCATCTCTTGAATGAGAAGTGATGTTGAACATTTTTTTATATATTTATTTGCCATTTGTACTTCTTCATTTGAGAAGTGTCTGTTCATCTTAGATGCCTATTTTTGAATTGAGTCTTTAAATTTGGGGGGAGTCTGATTTTTTTGAGTTCTTTATATATTCTGGATATTAGTCTTTTGTCTGAAGAACAGCTGGCAAAATTTTTTCCCACACTGTGGGTTGTCTCTTCACTCAACTGGTGATTTCTTTTTCTTTTTTTTTTTTGTATTAAATTCTTTTATTGGTACATTGTAGGTATACAACACAATTACATTTCTCATTGGGAATTGTACCTTTATATAATGCATCTTGCTTCTTATTTTTTCCCCATTCCTAGCCCTCCCTTCACGCCCTCCACACTTCCCTATTTACAAAGATTTTATTTCCATTTTGTCCATTTCTCATCATGTTTTCCTTTCCCATCTTTCCTTTCCCCTGTGCCTCCCACTACCCCTACCCCTTTGGACCTTTTCTTCCTATTTTACACTATTGATTATTCATTCTAATAATTGGTACATTTTAGGTATACAATATAATGACATTCATCATTGGAAATTTGCACCTTTACATAGTCTCTCTTGGTTCTTGTTTTTCACCTTTGCCCAGCCCTCCCTTCAACCCCTCCAGCCCTCCCTATTTACAAAGATTTTGTTCCTATTTTTCCATTTTCTCATATTAATCCCATTCCCTTCTATCCTTTCCCTTAGCCCTCCCACTTCCTTCCCCTTTGCCCCTTTTCTTCCTATTTCACATGACCTATTATACATTTAGTCCTTATTTACACTTTCAGTTTCTCACACCAGAGAAACTATTTGGTATTTACACATCTGTGTCTTATTTATTTCACTTAAGAGTATGGCCTCAATGTGCATCCACTTAGCTATAAATGTCTCTAATTTCTCATTTCTTATGGCTGAGTAGTACTCCATTTTATTAAAAAACCACATTTTCTTTATCCAGTCTCCAGTTGATGGGCATTTGGGCTGTTTCCAAGTTTTAACTATTACAAACTGTGCTGCTATGAACATGGGTGCACATATATCACTGTGGTATGATTCTTTTAATTCTTTGGGGAAGATCCCCAGCAGTAGAATAGTGGGGTCAAATGGGACTTCCAGTCCTAGTTCTTTGAGGTATCTCTATACTGATTTCCACAGTGGTTGCACCAGTCTACACTCCCACCAGCAGTAGAGCAGGGTTCCTCTTTCCCCACAGCCCTGCCAGCATTTGTTATTGGTTGATTTCATGATAGCAGCCATTCTTTCTGGAGTGAAGTGGAATCTCAGCATTGTTTTCATTTGCATCTCTCGAATGACCAGTGATGTTGAACATTTTTTCATGTATTTATTTGCTATTTCTACTTCTTTGTCTGAGAAATGTCTGTTCATTTCAGATGCCCATTTTTGGATTGGGTCTTTAAATTTGGGAGGTCTGATCTTTTTAAGTTCTTTATAGATTCGAGATAGTAGACCTTTGTCTGAGGAAGAGCAGGTGAAGATTTTTTCCTACATTGTGGATTGTCTCTTCACACTGCTGGTGGTTTCTCTTGCTGTGCAGAAGCTTTTTAATAAGAAGAGATCCCATTTGTTGATTGTTTGTGCTAGTTCATGGGCAACTGAGGTTTTGTTCATAAAATCTTTTCCTACACCGATGTCTTCAAGGGTTCTACCTAACCTCTGTTCCAACTGGTTCAGAGTTTCTATTTTAATATTTAGATCTTTAATCCATTTTGATTTTAGTTTAGTGCATGGCTAGAGATACAGGTCTAGTTTTAATCTTTGGCAAGTTGAAGCCCAATTTTTCCAGCACCATTTATTAAAGAGGCTATCTTTCCTCCAGTGAGGGTGTTTGGCTCCTTTTTCAAAGATGAGATGGCTGAGTGTGTCTGGAGTTGTTTCTGCATCTTCTAATGTGTTCCACTGGTCCTCAAGCCTGTTTCTTTTCCAGTACCATGCTGTTTTTATCACAGTAGCTTTGTAGTAGAGTTGCAGGTTGGGGATTGTGATATGCCCTGCCATGTCTCTGTTACCTAGAATTGCATTTGCTATTCTGGATCTCTTCTTATTCCAAATGAATTTTTGGATTGTTTTCTCGAGGTCTATGAAGTATGCTGCTGGGATCTCAATTGGAATTGCATTAAATCTATATAGCAGTTTTGGAAGTATGGCCATTTTCACTATATTAATCCTTCCTACCCAGGAGCAGGGGATGTCTGTCCATTTTCTGATATCATCTTCAATCTCTCTTTTCAGAGTGCCATAGTTTTCAGAGAAGAGGTCTTTGATTTCTTTTGTTAGGATGATTCCTAGGTATTTCAGTTTTTTGGATGCTATTGTGAAAGGAATAGTTTGCTCTATTTCTCTCTCAGTGAGTCTGTCATTCGTGTAGAGGAAAGCTATTGATTTTTGTGTGTTGACCTCGTAACCAGGTACTTGACTGAATTTGGTTATGAAATCTAGAAGACTTTTGGTGGAGTTCTTGGGGTCTTCTATATAGAGTATCATGTCATCTGCAAATAATGACAATTTGACTTCTTCATTTCCTATCTTTATTCCTTTTATTTCTTTCTCTTGTCTAATTGCCGTGGCTAATGTTTCCAGAACTATATTGAACAAGAGTGGTGATAGTGGACATACTTGTCTCGTTCCTGATTTTAGTGTGAAGGATTTCAGTTTTTGCCCATTTAGTATGATATTGGCTGTTGGTTTTTCATAGATGGTTTCTATCAGTTTGAGGTACAGACCATCTATTCCAATTTTTTGTAGGGTTTTCATCATAAATGCATGTTGGAGTTTGTCAAATGCTTTTTCTGTGTCTATGGATATAATCCTATGGTTTTTGTTCTTGGCTCTATTGATATAGTGTATTACATTAATTGCTTTTCGTATATTGAACCATCCCTGCATCCCTGGGATGAATCCCACTTGATCAGGGTGTATGATCTTCTTGATGATCTTCTGCATTCTGTTTGCCACTATCTTATTAAGGATTTTTGCATCTGTGTTCATTAGTGAGATTGGCCTATAGTTCTCTTTTTCAGTTGGGTCTTTCTCTGCTTTGGGGATCAAGGTGATGCTTGCTTCCAGGAATGAATTTGGGAGCATTGCTTCCCTTTCCATTTCATTGAAGAGTTTAAACAGTAGTGGCAGCAGTTCCTCTCTAAATGTCTTGTAGAATTCAGCAGTGAAGCCATCAGGGCCCGGGCTTTTCTTAGTTGATAAGTTTTTAATTACATTTTCAATTTCATTGGTTGATATTGGGTTGTTCAAAATTTTTAGGTCTTCTTCATTCAACATTGGTAATTCATATGTATCTACGAATGTGTCCATTTCTTCTGTGTTGTTCATCTTATTGGTGTATAGGTTCTGGAAGTAGGTATTGATGATCACCTGGATTTCTGTTGGGTCTGTTGTAGTTTCACCCTTTTCATTCCTAATTGCATGGATTTGGGCCTTTTCTTTCCTTTTTCTGACAAGGTTGAGTAAAGGTTTATCAATTTTGTTGATTCTTTCCAAGAACCAACTCTTGGCTTCATTGATTTTTTGTATCATTCTCTTAGTCTCCATTGCATTGATTTCTCCTCTGATCTTTATAATTTCTTCCCTTGTATGAGCTTTGGGGTTGTCTTGCTCTTCTTTTTCTAGAAGCTTGAGGTTCAGCATCAGGTTGTTTAATTGGGCTCGTTCTGTTTTCCTAATATGCGTATTTACTGCTATGAATTTCCCTTGTAAGACTGCTTTCATTGTGTCCCATAGATTCCGACATGTTGTATTGTCATTGTCATTTAATTGCAGGAACTGTCTGATTTCTTCTTTAATTTCCTCTGTGACCCATTGGTTATTCAGAAGTGTGTTGTTCAATTTCCACATGCTTATGAAATTATTTGAGTTTCTTTTGCTATGGATCTCCAATTTCATCACACTATGGTCTGATAATGTACAGGGGATAACTTCAATTCCTTTGCACTTACTTAAACATGTTCTATGTGTGAGTATGTGGTCTATTTTGGAGAATGACCCATGTGCAGCTGAGAAGAATGTGGATTCTGATTTTGTGGGGTGGAAGACTCTGTAAACTTCTGTTAAGTTCATTTGTTCAAGAGTTCAATTGAGTTGTAGTATTTCATTACTTATTTTTAGTCTAGTTGATCTATCTATTTGTGACAGTGGGGTGTTGAGGTCCCCCACTACAATTGTATTAGTGCATATATGGCTTTTCATGTCCATTAGTATTTATTTTATATAGTTGGGTGCACTAGTGTTTGGTGCATAGATATTTATGATTGTCATCTCTTCCTCTTGGATTCTTCCCTTTACAAGGATGTAGTGTCCTTCTTCATCTCTCTTAATCAGTGTTGGTTTGAAATCTACTTGATCTGCCAAGAGGATAGCTACTCCTGCTTTTTTTTCGGGTTCCTGTCACATGCAGTATTGTTTTCCACCCTTTAACTTTCAGTCTGTGAGTTTCCTTTTGAATGAAGTGTGTTTCTTGTATGCAGCATATTGTTGGATTTTGCTTCTTGACTCATTCTGCCAGTCTATTTCTTTTGATTGGTGAATTGAGACCATTAACATTGATGGTTTTAACTGAAATGTATTGACTTGTCATTGCCATGACTTTTTCTTTTTGTTGGGTTCTCCCCCTTTCCATTTAATTTCTTGTCATGCCAGATGGGTTCATTCTGCTTTGCTTCCTGGGGTTGTGATCCTCAATGTCTGTTCCTAGGATATTGTGTAAAATTCTTTGGAGTGCTGGTTTGGTATTCATGAAATTCCTAAGGTGCACTTTGTCATGAAAGTACCTTATTTCTCCATCCATTTTGAAAGATAGTTTTGCAGGGTACATCAATCTGGGTTGGAGGCTGTTTTCTTTTAGGGCTTGGAATATGTCACTCCAAGCTCTTCTTGCCTTGTTCGTTTGTGCTGAGAAGTCTGCTCTGATTCTGATGGGCTTTCCTTTGTATGTGATTTGTTTCTTTTCTCTGACGGCTTGTAGAACTTTGTTCTTCTGTTGAGTTTCTGGAATCTTAACAATTATATGCCTATGTGTAGATTTTTTTTGATTAAGGCCATTTGGAGTCCTATATGCCTCACTTATCTGTATGTCAAGCTCTTTTCCCCTGCTTGGGAAGTTTTCTGCCATTATTTCTGTGAAGAGATTTTTTTATGTCATCTGCACTATCTCCTGTTTCTTCATTGAGCCCAATCAGTCTTATGTTATTCTTCTTTGCATCGTCTAGCAGCTGCTGGATTGATTTCTCATGTTCCCTTATAATTTTGAAGTAATTTTTCTTTTCCTGGTCACTAATTGCAATCTTATCTCCTATATCTGAAATTCTGTCCTCACATTGGCTCATTCTGCTGTGTAGACTTTCCATGGAGTTTTTCATGTCCTGGAAATCTATTTGCATCTGTTTTATGGATTCCATTTGTTTCCTATGTTGGGATTCCATCATGTTCCTGAGCTCCTCTCTAGATTTATTAATCATGTCTTGCACTAGGGGCACAATTTCTCCTGTTATCTGAGAAATTATTTCTGATTTCATTTTTTCCAGATCCCCTTTTGTTGCCAGTTCAGTGGGTCCAGGTGGTTGAGTATCAGAGTGTTCCATCTCATTTCCCTTTGGGGTTGCTGTAAGTGATCTGGAAGTCTGGTTTTGAGACTTATTTACATGTTTTCTCATTTCGACTGGGGGAGGGAGCTCTTAGCGCCTGCATGGATTACCTCCTCTGAGCTGGGTGAGGTGGGACCGGGGCCGGGAGCAGCAGTAGGGATGGTGACCCAAAAGCCCTTTCCTGTGGGCTGGGAGCATCTGGGGGGATGGTGGCCGGTAAACCCCTTCCTCTGGACCAGGAGCAGTGGGACGACGGCTCAGAAGCCCCTACCTTTGGGCCGGGAACAGTGGGACTCAGTACCTTGGTCTGGTGGTCTGCCGTCCTCTGCGCCTTGGTAATGTGGAATCTGGTGGCTGCCTGTCTGCAGTGGGTTGATTCAGTGTCTTCTGCGTGACTCAGGACCGGTGATTTCTTTTGGTATACAAAAGCTTTTTAATAAGATGAGATCCTAGTTGTTGATTCTTTGTGATATTTCTTGTGCAATAATGATTTTGTTCATAAAGTCTTTGCCTGCATCTATGTCTTCAAGAGTTCTACCTATTCTCTCTTCTAGCTGATTTAATTTTTTTGTTTTGTTTAGATCTGATTCATTTCAATTTAGTTTAATGTTTGGTCAGAGACATTGTTCTAATTTTAGTATTTGGCATGTGGAAAGCCAGTTTTTCAAGTACCATTTATTTAAGAGGCTATCTTTCTTCCAGTGAAAGTGTTTGGACTGTTTGTTAAACATAAGGTGGCTGAATGTGTTTGGAGTTATTTCTGCACCTTTTCATCTGTTCCATTGATCCTTCGGTCTGTTTTTTGCTCCCCCCCCCCCAAAAAAAGAGAGTATCATGATGTGTTTTTCCTGAGACAGCATCTTGCTGTGTAGTTCAGGCTGGCCTCAAACTCACAGTGATCCTCCTGCCTCAAGTACCATACTATTTTTGTCACAGAAGTTCTGTAGTATAATTTGAAGTCAGGGATTGTGATGCCTCCTGTCTTGCCTTTGTTGTCCAGAATTGTTTTTGCTATTCTAGGTCTCTTCTGTTTGTAAATGAATTTTAGGAGTATTTTCTCTAGTTCTGTGAGGTATGTTATTGGTATTTTGATTGAGATTATATTAAATCTGTATAACAATTTTAGGAGTATGGCCATTTTTACTATGTTGGTTCTTCTTACCGAAGAGCAAGGGATATCTTTCCATTTTCTAATATCCTCTTCAATATCTTTTTTAAGAATATGGTAGTTTTCAATGTAAAGGTCTTTTACTTCCTTTGTTAGACTGATTACTAGGTATTTAATTTTTTTAGATGCTAGGATGAAAAGTATTGTTTCCCTAATTTTTATCTCAGTGAGTTTGTTATTTTTGTACAGCAAGGGTGTTGATTTTTTTGAGTGTTGACTTTATATACACCCATGCAACTGAATTTGGTTATTAAATGTAGAAGTCTTTTGGTGGAGTTTTTGGGATCTTCTTTGCAAAGTATCACATCCCCTGCAAATAAGGATAATTTAACTTCTTCCTTTCCTATCTTTATTCTTTTTATTTTTTTCTCTTGTCTAATTGCTCTGGCTAATGTTTTCAAAACTATATTGAATAAGAGTGGTGATAGTGGACATCCTTGTCGTGTTTCTGATTTTAGTGTGAAGGATTTCAGATTTTGACCATTTAGTATGATACTGGCTATTGGTTTTTCATAGATGACTTTTATCAGGTTGAGTTAGAGACAGTTTATTCTAATTTTTTGTAGGGTTTTTCATAAATGCATGTTAGATTTTGTCAAATACTTTTTCTGCATCTCTTGAGGTGATCATATGGTTTTTGTCCTTGGCTCTATTAATATAGTGTATTACACTGATTGATTTGCATATGTTGAACCATCCCTGCATCCCTGGGATGAATCCCACTTGGTCAGGGTGTGTGATCTTCTTGATGATCTTCTGCATTCTATTTGCCAGTATCTTATTGAAGAATTTTGCATCTATGTTCATTAAGGAGATTGGCTTGTAGTTCTCATTTTTGGTTGAATCCCTCCTGATTTTGGTGTTAGTGTAATAATTACTTTCAGGAATGACTTTGGGAGTATTGATTCCCTTTCAATTTCATTAAAGTATCTGAAGAGTCATGGCATTAGATGCCCTGTAACTTTCTTGTAGAATTCAGCAATGAATCTGTCAGGACCTGGGCTTTTCTTTGTAGGTTTTAAATTTCATTGACTGATATTGGGTTAGAGTTTTTATATCTTCTTGATTCAGCTTTGGTAATTTGTATGTATCTAGGAACCTGTCCATTTCTTCTATTTTTTCCATCTCATTAGAATAAAGGTTTTCAAAGTACATATTGATGATCTTCTGGAATTCTGAAGAATCCATTGTGGTTTCAGCATTTTCATTCCTAATTCCATGGATTTGAGTCTTTTCTTTCCTCTTTTTGACTTGGTTGGCTAAGGGTTTATCAATTTTATTTAATCTTTCAAAGAACCAACTCTTCAAATTATTGATTCTTTTTATTTTTTTCTTAGTCTCCATTGCATTAATTTCTGCTCTGATTTTTATAATTTCCTCCCTCATATGAGCATTGGGCTTGTCTTTCTTTTCTTTTTCTAGAAGTTTGAGGTTCAACATTAGGTTGTTCATTTGAGCTTGCTCTGTTTTCTTGATATAAATTCACTGCTATGAATTTCCCTTGTAGGATGGCTTTCATTGCATAACATAAGTTATGGTATATTGTATTTGCATTATCATTTAATTTTAGAAACTAATTTCTTCTTTAATTTCATCTGTGACCCATCAGGAGGGTGTTATACAATTTCTATGTATTTATGTAGTTTTGGTGGTTTCTTTGCTATTGATTTCCAATTTCATTGCACTATGATCTGATAATATGTTTGGATAATTGAATTCTTTTGCATTTACTTAAGCATGTTCTATGAGACATTACATTATCTATTTGGAGAACATCCCAAGTGCAGCTGAGAAGAATGTATATTCTGTGTTGAGGGGTGGAACACTGTAGACATGTACTAAGTTCATTTGTTCACAGCTTTAGCTCACTTTTGATATTTCTTTGTTGAGTTTTTATCTAGTTGATCTTTGTGTTAGTGCCTATTTGATTTTTCATGTCCATTAATATTTGTTTTATATAGTTGGGTGTGCCAGTATTTTGCCTATATATTTATGATTGTTATCTGTTTTTTTTGGAGTTTTCCCCTAAGAAGTATGTAGTGACCCTCTTTGTCTCTTGTGATCAGTCTTGGGTTGAAGTTCATTTTGTCTGCATATAGAATAGCTACCCCTGCTTTTTTCCAGGTTCCTGTTGCATGCAATATTTTTTTCATCCTTTGACTTTAGTTTATGAATTTCTTTTTTGAATTATGTATGTTTTTGTATGCAGCACATTGTTAGACCTTATTTTTTGATCCATTCTACTAGTCTGTTTCTTTTGATTGGTGAATTGAGACCATTTATATTGATGGTTATAACTGATATGTATTGGCTTATCTTTATCATATTATTTTCCTTTTATTGGTTCCATGTCTTTCCCCTATGTTTAATTGCTTATCTTGCTTGGTGGATTGTTTCTATTGGTGTTCCTGGGATGTTAGCCTTTTTAAAAATCTCTTTCTAAAATATCCTTCAGAAGATTTTGGAGGGCTGATTTGGTGGTCATGAATTTCTTCAGTTGTTCTTTGTCATGAAAGTGTTTTATTTCTACATTGATTTTGTAAGATGGTTTTTCAGTATACATCAGTCTGGATTGGAGGTTGTTTTCTTTCAGGATTTTAAATACTTCACTCAAAGTCCTCCTTGACTTACTGGTTTGTGTTGAGAAATCTGCTGTGATTCTGATATGTTTTCCTTTATAGATGATTTGTTTCTTTTCTCTAACAGCTTTTTTTTTCTCTCATTGGGAATTGTAGCTTTATTTATTTATTTATTGTATTAAATTCTTTTATTGGTACATTATAGGTATACAACACAATTACATTTCTCACTGGGAATTGTACCTTTATATAATGCATCTTGGTTCTTATTTTTTCCCCATTCTTAGCCCTCCCTTCACGCCCTCCACCCTTCCCTATTTACAAAGACTTTATTTCCATTTTTTCCATTTCTCATCATGTTTTCCTTTCCCTTCTTTCCTTTCCCCTGTGCCTCCCACTACCCCTACCCCTTTGGACATTTTATTCCTATTTTACATTATCGATTATTCATTCTAATAATTGGTACATTTTAGGTATACAATATAATGACATTCATCATTGGAAATTTGCACCTTTATGTAGTCTCTCTTGGTCTCTAACAGCTTTTAATATTCAGTTCTTGTGCTCAATTTCTGGAATCTTGAAAAAGTTTTCTGCCATTACTTCTATGAACATGATTTTTATATAGTTTGCACTGTCTCCTACTTTTTCATTGATTCTGATCAATCTTATGTTGTTTTTCTTTGTATCATCTTGCAGCTGTTGGATTGATTTTCATAGTCCTTTCCTATTTTTTTTAGAAATCTTTCTTTTTATGATCACTAACTGAAATCCTGTCTTCTAGATCTGATATTCTGTTCAATCAGTTGCATATACTTTCAATGGACCATTTATTCTCCTGGATATTTGTTTGAATCTGTTTCATGTATTCTATGGATTCCTATGTTGGGCATTCATGGTTTCCTTCATTGTCCTAAGCTTCTCTATTTGTGTTATCTGTGTCTACTCTAGGTTCACTGAGCAAGTCCTTCATTTTGATCATTTCTTTTCTACCTGAGAGATTATTTCTGGTTTGATTTTCTCTAAAGCCTTATTTATCTGATTTTTTTCTTCTGCTGCTACCATTTCAGAAATTTTAGGTGGATGGCTTCTGTTTTCCTCTATTTTATTTTCCCCTGGACTTATCTTGGGTGGGCTGGCAGTCGGGGGGGGGCATTTTGCTTCTGTGTCTTGTCATTTTCTATTTTTAAAATTTTAACTTGTTTTCTGTGTTGATGCTTATAAATTGTTGATGCTGATGTAAGTAGCTTTATCACTGGTATCAAGGCTTCCCTAGGAAATGTCTATTCTTTAGAGATATGTTCCAGGTACAGCTGGATCTTGGCTTTTCTGTCTGTCCCAGTATCCTACTTTCCCAATTTATCAGGGATGAGAAGTTGTTATCTATTTCATTCAGCACTCAGTCCTTTGGTACTGGACCATGGTGATGATTATGACCCCAGAAAATCACAGTGTTATCACAAAAGGGAGAACAATTGATTACAATAGGTATGACACCCTGGCTAAAGTAGTGCAATTAGCCATAACAATAGCATCAGGCACAGCTTAAAAACCAATAAACTGTGGTAACTATTAATTTGGTAACTTTAACCATGGGAACAAGATCTACAGTTATGTAACAAGATCTAACATATATCAGGAACTTGTATGCCATATTTCCCCTTAGCAGAGTGATTTTACCCTGTGTGTGTGTGGTAATTTAAGAGGAATTGGGAGAAATAGAGAGAAAAATGAAGTGAAATGTAGTAGAAGCAAGGCTGAAGGACAAAGGATGATCACCCAAGCTTTTGGAAACTGGAGAAGAGGATAGAAGAGAAAGAATGATGGAAAAAGCAAAGAAGAGGATAGAAGAGAAAGAATGATGGAAAAAGCAAAGGTAAATTGAAGTGAACCAAAAAGAATAGATATAATATTCACTCACATGAAAAAAATCAAGAGACAGTTGAGGAAAGAGAGAAAAAAGATGACCAAAACAAACAATAAAAGTAAAACCCCAAACAACCACAGCAAAAAAAAAAAAAAAAAAAAAGAGAAGACAGAAAGAGGAAATCAAAACAAACAATCAAAGAAACCCAATACAATTCCCCTGGTGCCCTCAGCTCTGTGGTAGTGTCCAAGTTAGAGCCCAAATCTATCCTGGGCAACACCACCACATCTGCAATAGGAGTAGTGCTGAATGTAGGGCTGATGTTTGCCTCCAGTATGGGGCCCAGGGGCAGAGTATTCAGTTAGCAACTTTCTGTATGTCCCTTGGTGGCCTGCCCACATCTCCTTACCTTGTTTGTCTCTGTGTTGCTCTCTCAGTTGCTGTGGCACTGTCAGAGACAGCCCAAGTCTGCTCCCAGTCCCTTATCTAATTTTCTATATTGTTTGCCTCTAAATTTTTAAAGAAATTTGCCTTTAATTATTCATATCTAGCATGTTACTTTAATATATATGTATATTTGCACATATACACATACAGATACACATGTGCACCCACGTAAGTAGGTACACATTATAAGCATATAAATTCAATTTTTCTTTGGTATCCTTTGAAGGATTGGTTCCAAGATATCCTCAAGGATATCCAAGTTTCTGAAAGCTCAAGTTCCCTTTATAAAATGGCACAATATTTGCATATAACCTACACACACCCTCTCATTTACTTGAAATCATTTCTTTTCTTTTTTGTTTCGTTTTTTTAAACAGGGTCTCACTATGTAGTCCAGCCTGGCCTCAAAATCACTGTGACCCTCCTGCCTCAGCCTTCTGAATGCTGGGATTACAGGCACGTGCTACCACCCCCAACTCAATACCTATTTCTTCAGGGTTTTTAATCATGAAAGATGTTTAATTCTGTCAAAGGGTTTTTCTTCATCAATTGAGATGATCATGTGATTTTTAAATCCTTGATTCTATTTATGTGGTGTATTACACTTACTGATCTGCATATGTTGAATCACCTTTACTTAAACATCTATAGAATGAAATCAACTTGATCATGGCATATGATCTGTTTAATGTGTTGTTGAATTGAGTTTGCAAGTATGTTATTAAAGATTTTTGTATCTATGCTCACCAAGGATACTGGTCTATAGATTTCTTTTTTTTTTTTTGGTACGGGGATTGAACTCAGGTCCTTGCACTTGTGCAGCAGGTGGCAAAACCACTGAGCTAAATCCCCAGCCCCAAGATTTCTTTTTTTTTCAAATGTCCTTGTGCAATTTTATTTCCTTGTGCAGTTTTGATATCAAGGTGATGTTGCAGTGAGTTTGGAACTGTTCCTTCCATTTCTATTTTATGGAATATTTTGAGGAGCATTGAAATTAGTTCTTTAAATATCTGGTAAAAATCAGCAATGAAGCCATCTGGTTTGGGCTTTTCTTTGTTGGGAGACTTTTTCTTACTGCTTCAATCTTATTGATTATTATTGACCTGTTTAGTTGTTTTAAATATTCTTTTTGGTAGGTCACATTTGTCTGGAAATATCCATTTCTTATAGATTCCTTTTTATTAGAATGTAAGTTTTAAAAATAGTTCCAAATGATCCTCTGGATTTAGTGATGTCTGTTGCACTGATTTGATGATGTTGTACTGATTTGAGTATTTTCTTTCATTTGATTAGTTTGGCAGAGGGTTTACTGACCTTGTTTATCTTTTCAAAGAACCAACTCAGTTTCATTGATCATGTATATTATTCTTTTAGTGCCTATTTCATTAATTTCAACTCTGATCTTCATTCTTTTTTTCTGTTGGGTTTGCTTTTGGTTTTATCATCTGTTGGTCTGTTTCTGTTGTTTTATTTTTGAAATCCTTACTCTTGTTATTAAAATCTGTAGTTTCTACATGCTCTCCAGAGAATATTTTCTTTAGTTTCTGATGGGCATTTATATTAGAAAAATATCAGTTTATGCTTGCATCAGCATGTTATTGGAATAATTGTGTCTCTTCAGTTCCTTGAGACTGTGAAAACCCCTCCTTACCTTTTCTTCTACTTAGTTGCTGTTTTCTGAGAAATTTCTTGGCCTTTTGTCCTCACTACTCATGAATAGTGACAGAATACATGAGACTCCTGCAATGAAAACAATGGGCAAATTATCAAACACAAAAATAGCAATAGCCATAGTATCACCATTTTCTTCTGCCAGTCCTCAAACCTCAAATCCTACAGGGCAACATGACAAGTAGTTAGGAAATACCTGCATATGTAGTGGTTTATATTATAGAAGAGGAATTGTACATTAAAGGATTTATTTATTTATTTATTTATTTTTGGCACTGGGGATTGAACTTGGGACCTTGCGCTTGCAAGGAGGAATTCAAAATTTTTATAGTGGGCTGCAAACAGATTCCATTTGCTACAAAGGGAGTGAGTACCTTTATTAAACTGGATACTAAACAGATCTATCTGCCTTTTGCTCTGGGGTGATATACTATCTTTCTCTTCAAAAGCTGTTCATTACTTAATTATCCTTGAAAAGATAGAGCTACCAATGCTTCTATTCATAAGAACAAATATGCAACTGGAACAAATCCCAGAAAACATCAGGGTTTAACTGAGAAAACTAGGAGACTTATTTAAGTTTCAATATTGAATCATTAGTTAAGGTATACAAAGTTGCACAAACTCCACCTAATCTTGCAAGGAGGCCATCTAGGGCAATTTTATCATCTATAATAACCTTGGCTATTGAATTGAAATTGATATGAATACAGGACCAAGATAGTATAATTAATTATTTCAACTAATGTCAGGAATAAATTTTTAATTGAATGACTCCCATTATAGGAAAAACTGCTTGTAAGATGAGTAATAGTCAGAAATAGCCAGTAAAGCAACCATTATTGTAGAGAGATCTCTTCAATCATCCAGTTATATGATCTTTCAGTGGTATTTCCTTACGTACTTAAAAGTGGAAATCTCTGTAGTAAGAGGCATGTTAATGTTGGGTTTCACATAAGAAGTATAGTGCTGGGACACAAATGGGTTCTATGGAGGGAAACTGTTGTTTACATCTGTTGCCTCTGGTGGTAGAGGAGGGAAATGTTTCCAGCAGAGTTATAGCTATTACTTTTTCATGTATAGCGCATATTCAGGTAGGGCCAGGTCAACAGTGATCTTGAGTATACCTTTTCTATTTGACAAGAAAGATTTTTTTGGGTCCTTAGTGCCTTGTTTGTTATTAAGTCTGAATTGGTCCAACCCCAGAATGGGAATATCATGCCAGAGAGTCATAATGCCTCCATGGGCAAGAAGTTCAAGATTCATACAACAAGGTAATAGTTGGCCTTAAAAAAATCTGGCATCTGTGTCAAGGAGGCAAAGAGTCTTTAGGGAGTATCTGTGGGTACAGGCTGTCTCCTTTGCCTGAGGCTCCAAAAATCATCCATTGCAGAGATTTATAGCTCGTGAATCCATTAGGGTGGTAAAATTTCAAGGGACGAGAGTTTGCAACAGCTCTTTTAGTCTTTGGTCTCAGCCTCTGGGCTTTATTATGAGGAGATGAAGAGAGGATATTGCCATTCTAGAGGCCAGCAGCCAAATTATGAGATACAGAAGGCCTTGACCAAAAGGACTGTGGGTGTGGTGCTGGCAACTTAGACTACTTCTGGCTTAGGCCCAAGTTAAAAGTGCAGTATAAGTCTTCAAGCTTATTTCAGTGTCAAGCCTTCAGGGTAGATAAAAGATGTGTACTGGGGCCAGCAGAGAAAGAAATCTTGTACAGATTGCATTTTGAAATGCTTTAGTGAGCTTCTTAATCATGTTAGACCTTTAAATTTCTATTACGTGGTATTTCAGTTACAAAAGATGCTTTTATACTTTTTTGAATTGTTTAAACATTTACTGGCACATGGGAAGCAGTTTCACTGTTCAGTGGTATTAGTCCCAGAGGAGGCCTCTGAACACCTTGCCCACAACAGTCTGGGCTGTGCCAGTTTCCTCCCTCCCTCCTCCTCCCTCTCTCCCTGTCTCCTTCTCTCACTCCCCTTTACCCCATCCATTTTAGGTCATACCTAGGTCACAAGGTTGTTGGTTGAAGCACTTCCCATGTCCAAATTGGTCCTTGATTCTTGCTGATTCTGCCTTCTGATTATTTCTCCACTCTATTTTCTCCTGGTCATTCCCATGGTCCTTCCTTAATTTACGCTCTCATCTAAACTATCTAATAATTCCCAAGATTGTCTTTCCCTATTCTTTTATCTACTCTGAAACCTGAGTGATCTTTCTAAATATATATATTTGATGGTTTTACTTTTCTGCATACAATTATGCAGTGGTTTCAAGTCAATGGAAGGATGAGACTTCACCTAGCCCTGTTCCTTTTTCCAACTGATTTACTGCTGTGGTACCCTACTTTGTTCTGTTAATTTTGTCTGCAAACAATGGATTTGAACTAGAGTTTGACTTTTGAAGATAGGGCACTAGTTTACATTTCTGTACATTAAAAGGAGAAAAGAGAAATATTTTGGATTATCTGAAACAATTCACAAGTTTGGTAAAGGGAATCCAGAATAAATATGACTAATATTTTTAGAACTGTACGAAAGACGTAATAGTTTGACAAATATTTATTTCTTCTGTTTTTGTATATGTTTTAATGAAAAATATTGCTAAGGTATAATATTAAAATGACAAGAAATCGAGATTGTCCTTTCTGGGAAAGTCAACATTTATGATTATCAAACCCAAAGACAGATTAGTTATTTAAGGCAATTTAGTCTTCCTGCAACTCCAAACTTGATTTGTTAATGATTTATCAAAAAAGAATTCATAATATTCTGATGTCTTCTAGGATTTCTTAATTAGGACTTACATAATTTTCTGTTTTATGGATTCCATTTGTTTCCTATGTTGGGATTCCATCATGTTCCTCAGATCCTTTATTTTTTTATCTGTGTCCTCTCTAGATTTATTAATTATGTCTTGCACCATGAGCAAAATCTTTGCTGTTATTTGAGTAATTATTTCCGATTTCATTTTTCCCAGATCCTCTTTTGTTGCCAGTTCAGGAGTCCAGGTGGTTGAGTATCAGATTGTTCCATCTCATTTCCCTTTGGGGTTGCTGTAGGTGATCCAGAAGTCTGTTTTTGAGACTTATTTACGTGTCTTCTCATTTCCACGGGAGGGGGTGCTTCTGGCGCCCATGCGGTTCACCTTCTCTGCCCTAGGAGCTTGGGATGGCAGCAGGGGAGCTTCCTTCCGGGTTCTGGGACCTGCTCAGCTTCTCTGTCCTAGGAGCCTGGGATGGAGGCAGGGAGCTTCCTGAGGACTTACATAATTTTGATATTGCATATATTTAGACTAATAAGATTTATAATTTCTAACTTTATGATCAAAATTTGATGCAGTTCAAAATTTCACAGTAAAATACAGCTTTCAATTATAAATATAACCCAATTGATTCTCTTAAAATATATTTAAATATATGATACATTTACATATTTCAAAATCAAAATATGTGAAGACTTACATGATGAGGTTGCTTTCTCTACTATATTGCACTGGCTCAGGCCCTTTCCCAAGTTCTGCTGTCAGGAAGCCAGGAATATTAGTTTCCTGTGCATCTTTCCAGATTTTCTCTATGTGTACACACCTGTAAATAAAAACACATATTTTTAGTTTTTATTAATTTCTAATGCAAATAGTAGTATCCCAGTCTGTATGTTGACAGTATTTTTCTGCACAGGAAAAGCAGGGACTAAATTATATTATTATTATTATTGTTATTATTATTATTATTTTTTTGGTGCCAGAGATCGAACTCAGGACCTTGTGCTTGCAAGTCAGGCAGCAGGACCACTGAGCTAAATCCTCAGCCCAGGGACTAAATTATAAATACAATGTTTCACGGATGTATTAAGGATTTTTAGGGGTTTTTTTTTGTACTGGGGATTGAACTCAGGACCTTGCACTTGTGAGGCAGGCACTGGAATCACTGAGCTAAATCTCTGGCCCTAGGTTATGTATTCTTGGCTTGTACTTATTTACTTAAGGATTATATGAGGCAAATATTAAATTTGAAGTTGAACTCTCCCAGCCTCTGAGCAGGCTTCTGAGATCCACCCCCCTGCTGCCCTGCAAATGTACTTATATTCCCTGAATAGAAATTAAGTCTATTTTAAATATATTTTTAATATTTAATACTATAAATTTTTTAAATATTAGACTACAGAAACATAATTGAGAAGATAAAACTACAACTAAGAACAATATTAAATAGCAGTATGCATTTCTCGCATTAAAAGTGAATGAAATATATATAATTTGTGGCACAGTGCAACTGTGCAATTGAGAATGTTCAATTTTTAAGCATGTAAGGTTGAATTTTATAAGTCTTGCAATCACTGCCATCCCAACCTGTACAACTGTTGAGGTATAGAGAGGTCCTGTTTGCTTACCTAGAACTGCTTTAGGCAATGATGTGCCCTGTATCAAGCCTCTGCTGGGGTTACCAGCCACCTGGTGGGTTCTTCTCTCAGGCCAGAAAGAATTACAAGGCAGAGAGTCAGAAGAGGACTGAGGAAAAGTATTTATTGTAGAGTAAAAGTAGAAAGCAGCTTTTATTGTAAAGCAGAAGCAAAAGCTCCCAGGCAAATGAACCTGGGAGAGGCCCAAAAAGCATTGGCAAAAGGACTCTTTTGTATAGGGGTTTTTATACACAAAAATGTCTATATCTCAACCACATTGAGATCAATCTATGAGACACAATCAGAAGAGTTTGACATAGAAGCAGGCATGTAGGAGCTCGGGTATATAGCAGGTCTTTACAGGGGTATGAATATCTTGTTGCTGGTAAGAAAATTCTGCCTATCTAATGAGGCCTTTACTGAGTCTCCAAATATACTGACCTTGTGTCATCAACGTGTCCGTCACTGAATCTTTCTGTCTCCCTCTTTGGCTTGGCTCTTCCCGGGCTGCCTGTCCTGTCTGTGGACGTCTTTTTACCAGATCACTTCCTCCACTCCCCTGGCCTCATGGACCAGTGTTTCTCTGAGTCATCCTTTCATTTTCCTACAAGGCCTTGCATGTCGTCAACATCCTGCTTCATCTATAAATGAGACCCCTTTCCACTGTACCTTCCATGGCAAGTTGTTCAGTTGTACAATCATGAAATGGGAAAAATGCCTCACAATCAGTACAATGTTATGTGAATACTACTGTAGCCATGACTTTGTTGGAGCAGCTTTCTTTAGTACTTCTTTAAATACTTCTGCTCAGTAGTGGGATAATTAGGGGAAAAAAGCCTGCAGGTTGGCATTGTAGTTTGTTTTGAAGTTAGTAATATGTGTTTTGTTGTTTTACAGTTTTTCTTTGAGACAAATCCTGATTGTTGTTTGCTTTAATTTAAGATGGAGAGTAAGTCACCCTCTAATGATGAGTAAAGACACAGGTGGAAATAAAGATTTTAATACTCACAGGTCCTGTTGGCGATGCCTGGAGGGGACAAACACACACACACACACACACACACACACACACACATCAGGAGTTCATGGAGAAGGGATGGAGAAGGAGAGAGGGAGAGTGGGTGAGAAAGTTGTGTGCTGGTGCCTTGATTGGTTCTGGGGCATTATCCAAACAGTTTCCCTTGGGACGTTTTAGTTGGTGGGTTTAAAGTACACAAGTACAAGTTTCTGGAAGTCACTTTGTGACTGAGAGGTAGTCATGGTGGCATATATGCTCAGTTCATGCAGTGTGTGAGGAAAAGTAGTGCAAACCAAGTATACTGTGTCTAGCTTTCCCTTAGGGAGGTGATCACTAGGGAGCAGTTGTATAAGGTAGATTTCTGGATTGACCACATTAATGCACTGTGGTTACTTTCAGTGTGGAACTGAAACTATGTCAAGGTTACTGAGCCCTGCTTCTGGTATGAGGAAATATAGCTTATAGTGCATTTAAAATGGATGCTGAAACCATATAAAATTATAAATTACATACATTAATAATTTTTGGTAGTATTTTAGTGGCATATGTACCTAGTTTTGTAGATTTTGACTTATTGTAAGCATCTGGTAGGTACTCAAAAATGTTTAGGTTGTTCCCAAAGACTACTCGGCCTATAGGGCATGATACAAAAACCTCATGCATGCTAATGGAATCTACTTCATTGGATCCTCTCCTTCTAGACAAACTCAGTCACCTAGGTCAGAGCTTCTCAAGTTGAGTGAGCATTAGCATCATATGGAGGACTTGTTGGGCACTGCTCATTATTACATTTTAATATATTCAGGGTGAAAGTCTCAGAACTGTATTTTTAACAGCTTCCCTGGTGATGCTGAAGGCTCAGGACCACACATTGAGAACCATGATCAAAAACCTAGGGCAGGGAGTCCTAAATTATATTCTTTTTTTAATTTTTAGATTTTTAAAATTCATACATGTTTGCAGTACAATATGATTACACTCACCACAGGTAGTTATCCATGTACATAACTCATTTTTTTTTTTGGTAGTGGGGATTGAATTCAGTACCTTATACCTGTGAGGCAGGTGCAGTGCTGCTGAACTAAATCCCTGGCCCCATAACACATCTTCATTGTTTTTTCATCCCCTTTCCCTTCCCTCTTCCCACCTCCCTCCATCTCTTGGTCCCCTTCACTTTTGTACAAGATCTGCAATATCTCTCTGTTTCCTGTTACCTTTTATTTTTTTCCTCTATTTTTCTCTATTTGCATTTTGGGTTTCTCATATAAATCACACCCTATTTAAGCTTGTATGTATTTTTTTACTTCTTCTGTTCCTATACATGTCCCTTTTATTTCTTTTTCTTGCCTGATTGCTCTGGCTACTGATTGGAGTACTATATTGAAAAGGAGTAGTGATAGTAGACATCTTTGTCTTATTCTTTATTTTAGAGGAAAGGCTTTCAGCTTTTCCCCATTTTAAATGATGTTTGCAGTAGGTATGTCTTAAATGGCTTTTAGCAGATTGAGATAAGTTGCTTCTATACTTATTTTCAGGATTTTTGTCATGAATGGATGTTCAATTCTGTCAGACACATTTTCTGCATCTATTGAGATGATTAATTGATTTTTTTTTCTTGTTTCTGTTTATGTGACATATTCCATTTATTATTTTGTGTATGCTGACATCCTTGCATCCCTGGGATGAATTCTACATGGTCATGATGTATGACCTTTTTTTTTTCTTTTGCTTAAATTCTTTTATTAGTACATTTTAGGTATACAATACATTTACATTTATCATTGGGTGCTTTTTCCTGTACATGATGTATCTTGGTTCTTATTTTTTCCCCATTACCCGTGTGCCCTTCACCCCCTCCACCCTTCCCTATTTACATAGACTTTGTTTCCATTTTTGTCTTTTCTCATAATTTTTCCTTTCCTTCCTTTCCCCTTCCCCTTCCCCTCCTACTTTCCCTACCCCTTTTGACCTTTTCTTCCTATTTCAAATTATCAATTATTTGTTTTAATCATTTTAGTCCTTATTTACACTTTCAGTTTCTCACACTAGAGATACTATTCGGTATTTACACATGTGAGTCCTATTTATTTCACTTAAGAGTATGGCCTCAATATGCATCCATTTAGCTATAAATGTCTCTAGTTTCTTGTTTTTATGGCTGAGTAGTACTCCATTTTATAAAAAAAACTACATCTTCTTTATCCAGTTTCCAGTTGATGGGCAATTGGGCTGTTTCCAAGTTTCTTGATAGCAGTCATTCTTTCTGGGATGAGGTGGAATCTCAGTGTTGTTTTCATTTGCATCTCTTGAATGAACAGTGATGTTGAACATTTTTTCATATGCTTATTTGCTGCTTTTACTTCTTTGTCTGAGAAATGTCTGTTCATTTCAGATGCTCATTTTTGAATTGCCCATCTTTAAATTTGGGGGGTCTGATTTTTTAATTTCTTTATATATTCTAGATAGTAGTCCTTTGTCTGAGGTACAGCTGATGAAAAGTTTTTCCCCACATTGTAGGTTGTTTCTTAGCTCTGTTGGTGGTTTCTCTTGCAGTGCAGAACCTTTTTAATAAGTTGAGATTCCAGTTGTTGATTCTTTGTGCTAGTTCCCATGCAACTGAGGTTTTGTTCATGAAGTCTTTTCCTATGCCAATGTCTTCAAGAGTTCTACCTAACTTATCTTCCAGCAAGTTTAGTGTTTCTGTCTTAATATTTAGATATTTAATCCACTTTGATCTTAGTTTAGTGCATTGTGATAGGTATGGGTCTAGTTTTAATGTTTGGCAGGTTGAAATCTAGTTTTTCCAACACCATTTATAAAATAGGCTATCTTTCCTCCAATGAGGGTGGTTGGCTCCTTTGTCAAAGATGAGATGGCTGAGTATGTCTGGAGTTGTTTCTGCATCTTCTAATCTATTCCACTGATCCTTGGGTCTGTTTCTTTGCCAGTACCATGCTGTTTTCATCACAGTAGCTTTGTAGTATAGTTTCAAGTTGGGGATCGTGGTACCCCCAGCCATGTCTCTGTTGCCTAGAATTGCTTTTGCTATTCTAGGTCTCTTCATGTTCCAAATGAATTTTTGGATTGTTTTTTCTAATTCTATGAAGTATATTGTTAGAATTTCAATTGGCATTGCATTAAATCTATATAGTAGTTTTGAAAGTATGGCCATTTTCACTATATTGGTTCTTCCTATCCAGTAACAAGGGATGCCTTTCCATTTTCCTATATCCTCCTCAATCTCCTTTTTCAGAGTCCTTTAGTTTTCAGCGTAGAGGTCTTTTACTTCCTTTGTTAGACTGATTCCTAGATATTTCATTTTTTTGGATGCAATTGTAAAAAGAATCATTTCCCTAATTTCTCTCTCAATGAGTCTGTTATTTGTGTACAAGAAGGCTATTGTTCTGTGAGTGTTGACCTTATATCCAGGTACTCTACTGAATCTGTCAATTTAGTCCAGAAGTCTTTTGGACAAGTTTTTTGGATCTTCTATGTAAAGAATCATATTGTCAGCAAATAATGACAGTTTAACTTCTTCCTTTCCTATCTTTATTCTTTTTATTTTTCTCTTTTCTAATTGCTGTGGCTAATGTTTCCACAACTATATTGAACAGGAGTGGTGATAGTGGGCATCCTTGTCTTGTTCCTGATTTTAGCGTGAAAGTTTTTAGTTTTTGACCATTTGGTATGATGTTGGCTGTTGGTTTTCATAGATAGCCTTAATCAGGTTGAGATAAAGACCTTCTATTCCAAATTTCTGTAGAGTTTTTTTTAATCATGAATGGGTGTTGGATTTTGTTGAATGCCTTTTCTGCATCTATTGAGGTGATCATATGGTTTTTTTCCTCGACTCTGTTAATATAGTATATTACATTTATTGATTTACATATGTTGAATCATCCTTGCATCCCCGGGATAAATCCAACTTGGTCAGGGTGTATGATCTTCTTGATGACCCTATCTATTCTGTTTGCCAGTATCTTGTTGAGATTTCTGCATATATGTTCATTTTGGAGATTGGCCTGTAGTTCTCTTTTTGGGTTGGATCTTTCCCTGGTTTTGGAATCAAAGTCACACTTGCTTCCAGGAATGAATTTGGAAGCCTTGCTTCCCTTTCAATTTCCTTGATGAGTTGGAAGAGTAATGGTGACAGTTCTTCTTTAAATGTCTTGTAGAATTCAGCAGTGAAGCCGTCAGGACCTGGGCTTTTCTTTGTTGGTAAACTTTTTATTACATTTTCAATTTCACTCATTGTAATTGGGGTGTTTAGAATTTCTATATCTTCTTCATTTAACTTTGGCAATTTGTATGTATCTAGGAATCTGTCCATTTCTTCTGTTTTCCATTTTATTAGAGTACAGGTTCTCAAAGTAGGTATTGATGATTCTATGGATTTCTGCTGGGTCTGTTGTGACTTACCTTTTTCATTTTTAATTGCATGGATTTGAGCCTTTTCTTTCCTTTTTTTGATAAGATTGGCTAAAGGTTTATCGATTTTATTTATTCTTTCAAAAAGCAACTCTTTGATTCATTGATTTTTTTGTATCATTCTCTTAGTTTCAATTGCATTGATTTCTGTTCTGATCTTTATAATTTTCTCTCTTGCACGAGCTTTTGGTTTGTTATGCTCTTCTTTTTCTAGGAGCTTGAGGTTCTGCATTAGGTTATTTATCTGAGTTCTCTCTGTTTTCCTAATATGGGCATTCACTGCTATGAATTTCCCACCTAGAACTGCTTTCGTTGTGTCCCATAGATTCCTGAATGTTGTACTGGCATTATCATTTATTTGTAGAAACTGTCTAATTTCTTCTTTAATTTCCTCTGTGACCCATTGGTTGTTCAGTAGGGTGTTATTAGATTTCCATGTGTTTGTGGGGGTTTTGTGGTTTCTTATGTTATTGATCTCCAATTTTATTGCCCTATGGTCTGGTAATATACAGGGGGTAACTTCAATTATTTTACATTTACTTAGACATGTCCTATGGGCTAGCATGTGGTTTATTTTGGAGAATGACCCATGTGCAGCTGAAAAGAATGTGTATTCTGATTTTGTGGGGTGGAACACTCTATAAATATCTATTAAGTCCATTTGTTCAATAGCTTGCTTCTGTTCTAGAATTTTGTTGTTAATTTTTTGTCTAGATGATCTATCTACTTGTGACAGTGGGGTATTGAGGTCCCCCACTACAAGTGTATTAGTGCTTATTTGGTTTTTCATGTCCATTAATATTTATTTTGTTTAGTTGGGGGCATTCGTATTTGGTGCATATATATTTAGGATTGTCATCTCTTCCTCTTGAATTGTTCCCTTCAGAAGGATGTAATGACCATCTTTGTCTCTCTTAATTAGTTTTGGTTTGAAATCTACTTTGTCTGCAAATAAGATTGCTACCCCTGCTTTTTTCTGGGTTCCTGTTGCATGGAGAGCTGTTTTCCATCCTTTTACTTTCAGTCTATGAATTTCTTTTTCAGTTAGGTGTGTTTCTTGTATACAGCATATTGCTGGATTTTGCTTCTTAATCCATTCTGCCAGTCCATTTCTTTCTTTCTTTCTTTCTTTCTTTCTTTCTTTCTTTCTTTCTTTCTTTCTTTCTTTCTGTACTGGGGATTGAACTCGGGATCTTGTGCTTGCCAGGCAGGTGCCAGGACCACTGAGCTAAATCCCTGGCCCAGTCTATTTCTTTTGATTGGTGAATTTAGGCCATTAACATTGATGGTTATAATTGATAGATATTGACTCATCCTTGTCATGATGTTTTACTGTTGTTGGCTCATTTGTTTCTTATTGTTTCCCCTTTCTGTTTAGTTTCTTACCTTGCCTGGTGGCTTCCTTCTGTTGGGCCTCATGGAGTTGTAACCTTCATTGTCTTTTGCTAGGATATTGCTTAGAATTATTTGGAGTGCTGGTTTGGTGTTCATCAAATTTCTCAGGTGTTCTTTGTTGTGGAAGTATCTAATTTCTCCATCTATTTTGAAAGATAATTTTGCAGGATACAACAGTGTAGGTTGGAAGTTATTTTCTTTTAGGGCTTGAAATACTTTACTCTAGGCTCTCCTTGATTTGAAGGTTTGTGTTGAGAAGTCTGCTGTGATTCTGATGGGATTTCCTTTATAGGTGGTTTGTTTCTTTTCACTAACTGCTTGTAGGATTTTGTTCTTCTCTTGGGTTTCTGGGATCTTGACTATTATATGTCTAGGTGTAATTTCTTTTTGATCGTGGCTAGTTGATGTTCTCTATGCCTCACTTATCTGTATGTCCAATTCTCCACCTCTGTCTAGGAAGTTTTCTACTATTACTTCTGTGAACAGTTTTTTATGTCAATTGTACTTTCTCCTGTTTTTCTGTGGACTCCTATCAATCTTATGTTCTCCTTTGCATCATCTAGCAGCTACTGGATTTCTCGTGGTCCCTTACTGTTTTAATGAAATCTGTTTTCATGGTCCTTCACCACAATCATGTCTTCTATATCTGATATTCTATCTTCAGATTCCCTTAATCTGCTGTGCATACTTTCAATGGAGTTTTTAATCTCCTGAATATCTGTTTGAATCTGTTTCATGAATTCCATTTCTTTCTTATGTTGGGTGGTCATGGTTTCCATTTTTTTCTTATGCTGGGCATTCATGGCTTCCAGCATGTTTTTGAGCTCATCTATTTCTTTTTATCTGTTTCTGTTCTAGAGCCTCTAATCATGTCTTTCACTCTGCTCACCATCTCTGTAGTTATCTGGGAGATTATTTCTGTTTTGAATTTTTCTACAGCCTCATTCATCTGTTTTGTTACTTCCTGTGCTATCAGTTCAGGGTGTCCAGGTTGTTGTTTATCAGACTTTTCCACCTCGTTTCCCCCAGAATTTACCCTTGGTGGGGTGGAAGTCTGAGTTTTTGCCTTGCTTAAATGTCTTCTCATTTTTTTTTTTTTGGTAGTGACCTTGGTTTAATTCCTGGGTTTATACTTTGAAATTGCTTACTGTATCTTTGTTGCTTGTATTTGGAAGCCTTATGGAATGATTGCTTCTCAGAGGTGTCTTCCAGATATAGCTGGATTTTAGGTTTTGAGTCTCTAATGACTCTGAGGCTATCTCATTTTCTTTATACCAGGAAGGACAACTGATTAGATCAATCCTAACACCTTAGCCCAAGTGATACAGTCAGCCACACTATAGCATCATGTACCTCTTAGAAAATGACAATTTGTTGTAGTTATTAATCTATCACCTTTAATTGTGTGAATTAAATCAAAATCAAGGACCAACCCAACATATATTTATAGTGAATAAACTTTTCAATATAGCAACTTTACCTTTTGGGATGGGGAGTTAGAAGTTGGGGAGCGAGGGATATTAGGTAGAAGGATAGGAAAAGGTTAGCAGTAAGGCCAGAGGACACAGGCAAGAGAAGGAAAAAGAGAAGAAAAGAAAAATGAAGAAATATGAATTAGGGCCAGAACAGGAATACAAAGGAGATGAAGAACAATGTGGA
This sequence comes from Heterocephalus glaber, assembly GCF_053883595.1. Lineage (NCBI taxonomy): Eukaryota > Metazoa > Chordata > Mammalia > Rodentia > Bathyergidae > Heterocephalus > Heterocephalus glaber. The sequence goes on from NW_028258324.1 coordinate 57,271,923, forward strand.
ACAGCGAGGGAGTGGAGAGAGAGAGAGAGAGAAAGAAAAGAGAAAAGAAAAAAAATAAAATAAAAATTTGAAAGGAGTAGAAAAAGAAAAAAATTAAAAATAAGAGCAAAAAAATAGTGATAATTTTGAAAATAACCAATAAAAGATAATAATGAAGGGCCTCCTTCAGGGTGTTTCTGCTGTCACAATAGACAACGTGGGCAGCAGTGTGCAAATATAAAAGTCAATAAGCCTCAGCAATCCAGTCACAGACCCATGAGATTTGGGCAGATTTATGGCTGCATGTCCCAAGTTGAGGTACCTGTCCTCCTGCAGGTTTGAACTTTGCAAGGCTGTACTACAGGTTCCAGCTGCCTTTCCCCTGAAGATAGTCCAGGTTCCGATGGGAGGTGATGATTCCTCCAACTTACCAAGTACGGTGGTCTGTTGTGCCTTTATTGCAGAGATTGTCTTCACTTTTCCAGTGGGCTTCAGTTTGCATCAGGGAGCCTGAGAGAGGCCCTCTATCTGTTGTTCACTTCTGCAGCTCAGGACAATGGCCTTTATGCCACCCCTGTGCCTCTGTAGTGTGGAACCAGGTAGCTGCATAGCCAAGTGGCCAGAGGGGGTTTGCAGGCACACATGCTGGTACGGTGGTGGCTGGTGGGCATGCCCGGGGGTCTTCACCATCTCGCTGGTCGCAGGTGGGCATGGCAAGCCGGACAAAGCGGGGCTCCAGTTGGCCCAGGACTGCTCAGCCCATGCTGGTACACTGGCGGCTGGTCTGTATGACCTTTTTGATGACTTGTTGCATTCTGTTTTCCAGTATCTTATTGAGGATTTTTGTGTTAATATTCATTAAAGAGATTGGCCTATAGTTCTGTGTTTTGGTTGGGTCTTTTTCTGGTTTTGGAATCAAGATAATGCTAGGTTCCAGGAACAACCTTAGGAGTACTCCTTCCCTTTTACTTTTATTAATGAGTTTGAGGATTATTGATGTTAGATCTTTCCTGAAGTTCTTGTAGAATTCAGTTGTGATTCTATTAGATCTTGGGCTTTTCTTAGTTGGTAGCCTTTTTAAAAAAATTACTGCTTCAGTTTCATTGTCTGTTATTGGATTATTCAGAGTTTTTATATCTTCTTAGTTTAGTTTTGGTAAATTTATTTGGAATACAGGTTTTTAAAGTAGTTAATACAAATCTTCTATATTTTAGCACTGTCTGTTGTGATTTCACCTTTTTCTTTTCTAATTGCACTGATTTGGGTCTTTTCTTTTTGAGAAATATTGTTGGAGAATGGTTTGTCTATTTTGTATATTCTTTCAAAGAATCATCTCATTTCATTGATTCTTTGTATTTTTTTAGTATCAATTTCATTAATTTCTGCTCTGATCTTTATAATTTCCTTCCTTGTACTAGCTTTGGATTTAGATTATTCTTGATTTTCTAGGATCTTGGGGTGCATCATTCAGGTTTTCATTTGGGCTCACTCTATTTACTGATATGGCATTCACATCTATAAACATCTCTCACAGGACTACTTTCATCATGTTCTGTAGGTTCTGCTATGTTATACTAACATTTTTGTTGATTCTAGGAACTTTCTTCCTTGATTTCTTCTATGACCCATTGATTATTCAAGAGTGTATTATTGAATTTCCATATATTTGTGTAATTTCTGTGGTTTCTTTTGTCATTGTCTTTTAGTTTCATTGTACTGTGATCTCTTAAATCGTATTTCAAAGGACTGCCTTATACAGAAATACCTAGAGCTTATTAAAGATGCACCTCTTTGGATCCTACCACAGCTCTAAAAATTCCAAATCTTTGGTGTTTGGAAATCCCAGGCTCCATATCAAAGATCATGTTTATGCATTAAATGTTAGAGAACCACTCATTTAGATGCAATGATTCTCAATCCTGATTACACATTAAAACTATACAGGTAGTCAAAAAACTACTATGGCCCTTGAACCTTAGCCCTCTAGGGGATTCTAATATGCCACTAGGGATGTGAACTAGGGAGAGGAAAAGTTGAGTTCATCCTTCTTTGCCTTGATATTTGGTAACTTGACCAAGTCTTCCCAGAATTCAAGAGTATTTCAGATTACAACTTAAAGCGGTGATAAACTTTATTTAATACTTAACCAGGAGAAGACTGATGGTTCACAAGTATGATGTGGAAAATTGAAATAAACTTTGAAGAGACTTTATGACTGACATTGCACACTTTAAACCTAATGTTACTTTGCTAACTCAAGTTTGCTTAATCTGAGATTTATTTAGAATATCTGTCTTATTCTGATGTGTCTGGTAGCTCTGTTCAAATATCCTTTCAAAGGATTCTCATAGGAAAACATTTAGATTTATTCTTCATGCTAGCAGAGGGAAGAGATAGCCAGATTTTAGTTTGGTATCACGAGTGAGCTGTGATGGGGGAGTTTAAAGCAAAATGAATGATTAGGGATGGCAAAAATAGAGAAGCAAAAGCAAACCCAAGGAGTGATCTTGTTTAATCCTTTAGAGACTAGGATTCTAAATTCATGAGGACATAGGGAAAGAGAAGATGTTAGGACAGCTCTCACTAATTTTTCTAAATTTTTCAGGACATTTAGAACTTGCTCTTAAAGTCACTTTGAACCTCTGGGTGCTTCCTTTGCCTTGGAGACTAGAACACTTTTTGGAGACAAAAGGTCTTGAGATATGAAACAAAGAGTACCCAACTGGGTGTGCGTTATCCCACAGAACAGCATGTGGGAGCCAACATGGAATCATTTCTCTGCCCTGATTGCACTAGGGCTCTTAGGTCCTGGGCTCTAAAGAGGAGATTGTAGGCATCTGACATTAGGGAAGTTTTCTGATCTATTTATTTATTTTTTTGATCTATTGATTTTTGAGACAATTTGAACCTCAAGAATAAAGTTTTCATGTCAGGAACGTGAAAGAACCATGTAAACCTGTAGTGCTTGTTAAAGACAGGGTGTCCTTGTTCCCAACACATCTTTTTGAGGGGCTGAGCTTAGGGGAGGGTGGAGTTCAGGGCCATTCACAGGAGCCAGAGAACTCTGTCAGTGACTTCCTTATAGAAACAGCACAGCAATACACACTTTTTTCTCTTTAGTCTGAGGGGATTTTTCAACATAGAATTTACACTTGTGGTCCTGAGAAGAATCACCATTGCCGTTCCCCTGGCAAACCTGCCTGCAACATATACAGTATTTTAAAAATTCTAACAAGTGAAGCCAGCTGCTTTTTTGACGTGGCTGATTTTTTCAATGTATATTTCTTCACTTGCTTACTCTTGCTGTACTCCTTCTCGCTGGAGAGGCCTGCTTGAGCCCTCATGATGCTGCTCCCTCTGTGTCTGTGGGCTTCTCCAGGCCTCTTATCTTCACAGTGGCCCTTTGCATGGGTATTGAAAGCAATGACTCTGTTCAGTTTCATTGTTCTGCACAGATAGCTACAGTAGTGGCTCATTGGAAAGAGCCTGCTTGTGTTGAATTTTATATTTGTTTCCTTTTTTCCTGAATTACACCTTTACTCTCCCTCATTCCTGCTCCTTATATTGTTTAACCAAGGCTTGCCTTTTTGTTGCATGAAAGCATGTGGAATATGAAAGGTCAACTATTCCAAGTGAAGTCAGCTTGTTTAGTTGGATATTTTTTTTCAATTAATGGTCTACTATTTTAAAATATTATTGCAAAGAAAATTGAGACCATTTATTTTCTCTAAAACACCTTTTGTGTTCTAACAAAAGTATTTCCCCCTTTTTAGTACTTTATAATTCTGATTGATTTTGATTATATATTGCAGAGGTGTAAAAAGCCCTTAAACGTTTTTCACTTTCCTCTTTTTCCAGGAAATTTCTATAGTCGCACCCACACATAAATGAACAACTGGGAGTGACTGTCCCAGCTGGGAGACCACTGAGATTTTCTTCAACTTTCAACTTCTTCTTGGTAGGGTCTTTCTCACTCCCAAACTATTTATGGACCTTCCCCACCCGATGGGAGGCCAGCTTCTGCTTTCTGGTTTTCCTTCAGTGTTGTCCATGGCAGAGTTTGGTGGAGGGTGGAGGGGTGGTGAGTCTGAAAGTAGCAAGGAAGAAGGGAAGAGGAAATCCTGAACTTGTCTTCTCACTTATCTTCTGTCCTGGTCCTAGCGTGGTCTTATTCTGACCCTTTCCTACTTCCACAAAACCTTTCTTCTTGAAGTTGCTATTCCAGTGTTTACTGTAATATAGGCCACTTGGTTAATGGACTTACCCTGAAATATAAAAACTTACTCCACTCATGGTACATATAACCTACATATGACACCTAAGTAGTCTATGTGTCCTTATGGGTTTAAGTTTTCATGGATGATCTGTAGGAAGTCTACAGACTTATGAAAGGATGATTTGTTTATGCATTTGCATGTGCATTCCTGAGAAAGAGTTCATACTTTTTATTAGGTTCTCATAGAACCCTATGGTCATAGATATTTTAAAAGGTTGAGAAACAGACACTGCTATAGTAGTGGAAGGCCTTAAAGCAGTGTATAGTTCAACAATAACTATTCATTGGGCACCTACAATGTGCTAAGTAGCTGCTTAGACTTTTGATACTTCAGTGGACAACAACAACAAATGTGCCAAGTCTTTACTTCATGAAGCTTCCATTAAAGTGACGGAAGATAGTCCACAAACAGTATATATAATAAATCCTACAGTATGTTGGAAGGTAAGTGCCATGGGAAAATAAAGCAGGATAGGGGAGATAAGGAATGTAGTTGGGAAAAGTGTTGCTATGATTTCAATGTTTAGCTCATTGAGAAAGTGACATTTTAGTGAATTCTTTTTTTTTTTTTTTTTTTTTTGATACTGGGGATCAAACTTGGGACCTTGTGCTTGCGAGGCAGGTGGTGGTACCACTGAGCTAAATCCCTGGCTCTAGTGAATTCTTGAAGAGGGAGGAAAACATGTGGCTTGCTGACAGAACAATGTATCAGGCTGAGGAAACAGCCAGTATTATAACTGTAAGGCAGGAGCCAAGGAGAAAATCATGGTGGTGGAGTGGACACCCTCTGAGTGAGAAGAAGGAGAATGGTTGGCAATGAGTGGAGGGTTTTGTGTGTGTGTGTGTGTGTGTGTGTGTGTGTGTGTGTGTGTGTGTGACTTATAGTGACTTCTGATTTTAGTCAACACTCAGAGGGTTTTGAGCAGAGGAGAGATATGACCTGACTTAGGTTAGAAGATCATTATGGCTGATGTGTTAAAAACAGGCTGAGGCACAAGCAAAGGAACAGAGAGATTAAATTGCCTTTTAGTTATCCAGGAGAGAAAGGAGGATAGCATATACCAGAGTGGTAGCATGTGACAAGTTAAATTGTCAGCTGACCAGAGTGGTTTAAGCAGAGCCTGATGGTTGATTCTGTTCGGAGGTTAGGAGACCAGAATGCTCATAGGAATGTTGACAATAAAGGCCAGGCTCATAGGGTTTCAGTTAGGAAAAAGCACTCCACTAGAAATTGTACTAGAGGCCATGTGTTAACCTCTGACAAAAATGTGTCTACATTTTGCCTGGGTCCTGAGACTGAGACTGGGCAGGAGTCTGAGAATAAGAGTGGTGGACTAATTGATCTGGCAGAGGAAGTTGCAAGGCAAACCAGCATTCAGGATGTGGCATGAGCACTGCTAGCTGCTTTTACCCAGATTTATAGGGAGAAATTTATAGAGTGAGAAAGCAGAGCAGAAAAATTTGAAAAACTTAAACAAGAGGAACTATGCATAAATTTGGGTCCCAAGGAGGTATGGTTGCTGGAGATTAGTGCCACCAAAAAGAAATAAATACTTTGTACAGGGACAAATGAAGTTGTAAATAGGTGATGTCTCAGTTAGTTTGAATTCTTTTAATATTAGGAAATGAAAATTCAAACTATAAAACAAAATAAAAATAAGTCTTGCTACAAGCTCTTTATGTAAAACTTCTCAGAGGTGGTCACTATTGCCAAGTTTTCATGAAAGCTTCCACAGATGTTTATATAGAATAAATATTTTATTTGTTTTGTACAGATAATAAATGCTAAAGATGCTTCCAGATAGAGTGGTTTTTATTAACCTTATAGACATTTATGATCTGGAACCTCAATATTAGCTCTGCTATTTGGTTCCTGACTACTATATAAGAAAAACTCTTTGTATTAGTTGTACAATTAGAAATTGATAATTAAACTTATTAAAGTGAAAAGAATCTCATATAATGGTTATTGAAAGAGATAGCTGAACCAATTTGTTCAAATTATATATTTCATATTTGTTTTTTCTCTCTGATATAATGTTTCTATGGTTAGGTAATAAACATAATGGGAATAAAAATATATGGAGAAAAAATATATGGAGAAGTTAAATGTAACAGTTATTCTCAGTTGCCCGTGAACTAGCACAAACAATCAACAAGTGGGGTCTCTTCTTATTAAAGGGTTCTGCACAGCAAGAGAAACCACCAGCAGTGTGAAGAGACAACCCACAATGTGGGAAAAAAACTTCACTTGTTCTTCCTCAGACAAATGTCTACTATTTCAAATCTATAAAGAACTTAAAAAGATCAGACCTCCCAAATTTAAAGACCCAATCCAAAAATGGGCATCTGAAATGAACAGACATTTCTCAGACAAAGAAGTAGAAATAGCAAATAAATGCATGAAAAAATGTTCAACATCACCGGTCATTCGAGAGATGCAAATGAAAACAACGCTGAGATTCCACTTCACTCCAGAAAGAATGGCTGCTATCATGAAATCAACCAATAACAAATGCTGGCAGGGCTGTGGGGAAAGAGGAACCCTGCTCCACTGCTGGTGGGAGTGTAATCTGGTGCAAGCACTGTGAAAATCAGTATGGAGATATCTCAAAGAACTAGGACTGGAAGTTCCATTTGACCCCGCTATTCCACTGCTGGGGATCTTCCCCAAAGAATTAAAAGAATCATACCATAGTGATATATGTGCACCCATGTTCATAGCAGCACAGTTTGTAATAGCTAAAACTTGGAAACAGCCCAAATGCACATCAACTTGAGACTGGATAAAGAAAATGTTGTTTTTTTAATAAAATGGAGTACTACTCAGCCATAAAAAATGATAAATTAGAGACATTTATAGCTAAGTGGATGCACATTGAGGCGATACTCTTAAGTGAAATAAATAGGACACACATGTATAAATACTGAATAGTTTCTCTGGTGTGAGAAACTGAAAGTGTAAATAAGGACTAAATGTATAATAGGTCATGTGAAATAGGAAGAAAAGGGGCAAAGGAGAAGGAAGTGGGAGGGCTAGGGGAAAGGATAGAAGGGAGTGGGATTAATATGAGAAACTGGAAAAATAGGAGCAAAATCTTTGTAAGTAGGGCAGAATGGAGGGGTTGAAGGGAGGGTTGGGCAAGGGTGAAAAAAAAGAACCAAGAGACACTATGTAAAGGTGCAAATTTCCAATGATGAATGTCATTATATTGTATACCTAAAATGTACCAATGATTAGAATGAATAATTGATAATGTAAAATAGGAAGAAAAGGTCCAAAGGGGTAAGGGTAGTGGGAGGGTCAGGGGAAAGGAAAGAAGGGAAAGGAAAAATGGTGAGAAATGGAAAAAATGGAAATAAAGTCTTTGTAAATAGGGAAGGGTGGATGGGGTGAAGGGAGGGCTAGGAATGGGGAAAAAATAAGAACCAAGATGCATTATGTAAAGGTACAATTCCCAATGAGAAATGTAATTGTGTTGTATACCTACAATGTACCAATAAAATAATTTAATTAAAAAAATGTAACAATTATTGTGATTTCCTTCACAGTTGACATTCATTGTTACCCAACTCTTTCCTTAGGTGATTTGGAAACTCACAGGCCCTGAATGTAAAAGATAAATATAGGCTTATTGTAGAGCTGGTACTTTCCTCTAAGTATATCTTTACTTACTTAGGCATTACATAATACTGTGTTCTAAAAACTGAATTTGCAAAGTAAAAAGTGTAACTAATTTCTAAGTAATAATATTCATTTTATTTGCAAAGATATAAATTCTGGCAGAAGCTTTGTGAGAATGGAATCAAAGGAAGTAGCATAAAGCAAAACAAAATAAAGGATAACAAGACAAGCAAAATGAGCCCGTTTTTTAAAAATTAATTTTATTGGTACATTTTAGATATACAATATAATGACATTCATCATTGGAAATTTGTACCTTTACATAATCCATCTTGATTCTTATTTTTTTTCCTGATCCCCCTGCCCTCCCTTCAACCCCTCCATCCATCTCTATTTACAAAGACTTTGTTTCCGTTTTTTTCACTTTCTCGTATTAATTCCATTCCCTTCTTTCCTTTCCCCTACCCCTCCCACTTCCCCTTCCCCTTTGGCCCTTTTCTTCCTATTTCACATTATTTATTATGCCTTTTGGTCCTTATTTACATTTTCAGTTTCTCACACTAGAGAAACCATTCAGTATTTACACATATGTGTCCTATTTATTTCACTTAAGAGTATCGCCTCAATGTGCATCCAGTTAGCTACAAATGTCTCTAATTTCTCATTCTTTATGGCTGAGTAGTACTCCATTTTATTTAAAAAAACACATTTTCTTTATCCAGTCTCTAGTTGATGGGCAATTGGGGTGTTTCCAAGTTTTAGCTATTACAAACTCTGCCGCTATGAGCATGGGTGCATATATATCGGTGTGGTATGATTCTTTTAATTCTTTTGGGAAGATGCCCAGCAGAGGGATAGCTGGGTCAAATGGGACCTCTAGTCCTAGTTCTTTGAGATATTGCCATACTGATTTCCACAGTGCTTGCACCAGTCTGCACTCCCACCAGCAGTGGAGCAGGGTTCCTTTCTCCCCACAGCCCTGCCAGTATTTGTTATTGGTTGATTTCATGATAGCAGCCATTCTTCCTGGGGTGAGGTGGAATCTTAGCGTTGCTCTCATTTGCATCTCTCAAATGACCAGTGATGTTGAACATTTTTTCATAAGTTTATTTACTATTTCTACTTCTTTGTCTGGGAAATGTATATTCATTTCAGATGCTCATTTTTGGATTAGGTCTTTAAATTTGGGAGGTCTGATTTGTTTAAGTTCTTTATATATTCTAGATAGTAGACCTTTGTCTGAGGGACAGCTGGTAAAATTTTTTCCTACATTGTGGGTTGTCTCTTCATGATGTTGGTGGTTTCTCTTAGTGTGCAGAAGCTTTTTAATGAGAAGCGATCCCACTTGTTTATTGTTTGTGCTAGTTCATGTGGAACTGAGGTTTTGTTCATGAAATCTCTTCCTATGCCAAAGTCTTCAAGAATTAAGCCCCTGTTTTTTAAGAGCAGGTCCAGATGGAAGTTTCACAACTTCATTTTCTGTATTCATAGGTTAAAAAAAAAAAAAAAGAAGAATTCTCAGGCATACCAATCAAAAGTGGAAAGTTGCCTGGAGTAATTGAAAAGGCTCTGCATTGGGAACAGACTTGTTTTCCTAGCTTTCTCTCCACAAGTATAACCTTGAATTTGACCAGTTCTTCATCTTCAGATGTCAGGTTTTTTTTTTTTTGTTTTGTTTTTTTTTTGGTACTGGGGATTGAACTCAGGTCCTTGCACTTGCAAGGCAGGTGGCAGAACCACTGAGCCAAATCCCTGGCCCAGATGTCAGTTTTTATCTGTCAAACTCAGTAATAATGTCTCAAATTTTTTCCAAATCCAATATTCTGTTCCTAGAAAGGGATTTCAAATAATTCATTCTCCTCTATCTCAATAAAATCTCTGTGAATTCTACATTTAAATTTTTAGCTGATGATTCAAGTTTCTATATCATTCTCAAGTTAGTTAAGTGGTAAGCTAAAAAAAAATTGGCCTGAGTGTAGGTGGTTATTAGAGATTGGAAAATGAGGGGTGGAGATGGGATGGATAAAAAGCAAGCTGGACTTTATTAGTACACGCTATATGAATGCGTTAAAAAGTCACATTAAATCTCATTAATATGTGTAATTAATTCATATTAATAAAATAAAGTAAAATGTTGAAAATATTTAACTACAGAGTGGTTCTGCTAGTGGTAGTCCTTATTTACTTATTCCTCAGCAGCACAATTAAATAATTACAACTAACACCAACTGAAAGCTTTTGTTTGTCCACTGAAACCATGACAATTTAATTTCTCATATATATATATATATTCTCATATATTTCAAGAAATATATAAATATATATAAAATATATCTTTTTAATTTATTACCTCCCTTGAAAATCACACTTATACATTTAAAGAAGTATAGAAAAATATATAAATATCTTTTAAATTTATTGCCTCCCTTAAAAGTCACAGACTGAGTGAGATTAAAATGAAATTTTATATTTATTTGCTTATTTTTGAGACAGGATCTCACTGTGTAGTTCAGACTGGCCTTGAACTTGCAGTGATCCTCCTGTCTTGGCCTCCCAGGTGTTAGGATTACAGGCATGTGCCACCACGCTGGACCAACTGAGGTTTTAGAAAATAGTTTAGGGATAATTTATTTAAAATGACTTAATTAAAATGATTTAATTTAATGATTTAATTTAAATTTAAAATAATTTAATTACATTAAAATTTATAATGAAAAGTAACACATATAGAAAAGAGCTCAAACCAATAATTTAGAACTAAATAAATTATTGAGTGACTAAACTCATTTAATTACCACCCAACTCAACATGGCTAGTGCCCCAGTGCCTTCTTCCCATCCCCTCTATAACACTTGCTCTTTTAAACAGGAATTACTCCTTTTAGAAGAAGTAAACCTCATACAGTAGTTTTGCTGGTTTTGAATTTTATGTAATTAAAGGCATATAGTATGTACTTTGTATCTAACTTCTTTCACTGAGCATTATGAGGGTCATTCATGTAGTTGCACATCCTTGTAGGATTTGTTTTTTCATTTTAATAGTGGTCTGGTATTCTATTGTATGTCACACAATTTATGCAATGATTCTACTACTAATATACATTAAGGTCGATTTTGGTTTGAGGCTATTCAGTATAGTGCTGCTATGAGCGTTTCTGTACATATCTTTGAGATACTTTTTTTGTGTGGTGCTGGGGGTCAAATCCAGGGCCTTGGACCTGCCAGATGAGTGCTCTACCATTGAACTAGGCCTCTAGCCCTTCACACTTTGTATTTAGCATGTAACTATATGTGGGTTTCTGGGTCATAGGATACAAGTATGTTCAAATTTAGAAGAATGCCAGTCAGCTTACCAAAGTGGTCATGCTAATTTACATACTCATCATGACTTTGAGAATTTCTATTGCTCTAAATTCTTCTCATCATTTGGGATTGATAATCTTAAATTTTAGTCATTTATGGGAATGTATAAATTTTGTGTTTTAAATTTGCATTTCCTTGATTGTCTATCTTCATGTTTTTCAGCTATTTATCCTGAATTAAGCTTCTATATAACTTGATTCCGTAAACATTAGGTTTTCTGATATTGTCACTTAATATACCAATACTGGGCCTACATGATATTCTGTAAATGCTCAAGTTGGTGTTAACCATGGTCATTTTAATATCTGCAATGAAAAATTAGTAAGCAAAGTGATACATTTAAAAAAGTTTAATGGTTGCTTAGATTTTCATCTTGTTGAAGAACCTGGTCAAATCTCATATTATTTTGCAATTTCCTTTTGCCAGTCTTCAGACAACTTTCCTCACAGCTTGACCCTTTATTCTCTTAAGTGTGTGCTTTTAGGAATACAAATTCTTAATTTTAATGTAGTCTAATTTAGCAAGTTTCATTTTATTATTAATTTTCATAATCTATTTCAGAAATCTTCCTATGCTGCCAAAGCATGAGGACATTCTCCTATTTTATTTCTATAATAGAAGCTTTGTTTACTTTCCACATTTAGACTTACAATCTTCTTCAAACCAGTTTTTAATGTTAAATGTGAGAAAGAGGTCAAATTTCATTTTTTCCTATATGGATACTTGATTGGCCCAGCATAATTGTTTGAAAAGTTGGTTATTATCCAGTCCTCTAAATGTTCCACTTGGTATTATTAAAGTGGCTATACATATTTGAGTCTATTTTGTGTACTCTTTAGTTTGTCTATCCCTACAACAATTTCACCCTGTGATAATTAGTATACCTTTACAAAGAGTTATATATGCCATCTGATTGAGTAAATTCTCCCACCTTTTCCCCAAATGTCAAGTTTCTTGGTTATTTTTGGCAATTTTTATTTCCATATAATCTTAAAAGAACTTTCCAGTTTCCTCAGATAAATTGTTAGGATCTTAAATGGAGTTATATTGAGCTTATGGATGAATTTGGGAGAAATGTCATTGCAACAATATCGAGTTTTCCAATTTTGAACAGAATATATCCATCAATTTATTTAGAATTTCATTGATTTCTATCAATGAGATTTAGAATTTTTGGTGTGTGTTACATGTACCTTTTATTAAGTTAATTTCTAGATTTTTGTCTTTTTGATACTACTCAAAATGGTGACTTTAAAAAATTCACATATTGCTTGTACCTGATATATATATAATTCAATTGATTTTTGTATGTTTGTGTCTAGTAATTTTGCTTACTTATTGTTAATTATCTGTAGGTTCTTTTGTACTTTATTTGCACACAATTATTTTTTGTGAATGAGTTTTGATTTCTTCCTTTTTAATACTGTGTCTTCCATTTCTTTTGTCTTTTTGTTCTGTGTATACTTGAAAAGAATGTTGATTCTTTCCTTTTTAAACAGTTAGGTACAAACCTATATCTTTTCTAATTTAACATCTATGAAATACTGTCAGAAGTATGTAAAAATTTCCCGCCATACTGGGGGATGTGATCATGGATTTAACCATTTCTCTTTTTAAATTCTTCATATATATTTAATCTAGGTTTTAAATTTGTACCAATGTTCAATTTTTAATCTTCCCACTGAATTGAAACTTTATGATTATAAAATACATCTCTTTAATCCTAGTAGTGAGTTTTGTATTAAAGTCTGCTTTACTGACTGATTTTCCGACATACTAATATATATGCCATATCAATTTTCTTGTCTCATATTTATGTTACATGTATTTCCATACATCTACTTTCATGGTTTCTATATTCTTGAGTATAAAATATGTCTTTGTAGTCCATTCTTTCTTTTTATGTATTTTTTATTGTTTTTCTTTGTAGTCCATTCTTGCTGCTATAAAAAATACTTGAGACTATGCAATTTATAAAGAGCAGAAAGTTATTTTTTCACTGTTCTGGAGGCTTAGAAGTCTAAGATAAATTGTTAACAGATTTGGTGTCTGGTGAGTGTTGTTCTCTGCTTCCAGGGGATGGCATGTCTTACTGCACTCTCATAATGGAAAAGGGGAAAATTTTGTGTCCTCACCTTGGGGAAGGTGGAAGGGGAGGACTAAATAGCCTGGCTAGTTACCTGAAGACCTTTTATATGGTACTAACCCCATTGGTGAGGGTGGGACCCTCATGATGTAATTACCTCCTAAGGTTCCAGCAGATGAATTTGGAGGTAACACATGCATACAAACTATATCAAAACATATTTATGCTTTTATTTGGTTTTGGGGAAGTCTTTTGTGATATTCTTTTATTTTTCTAATGGAGTGATTTAGCCCACTTAAATTTATTTTAATTGCTCATATAATTAGGTTTAAGTCTGCTGTCTTACTATGTTTTCTATTTTATCTTTTATGCTGATTCTTTTTAAGCTTTTAAAAATGCCTCTTTTTATTATTTTGCTTATATTTCTTAGTGTGCACTCTTTTACTTCTCTTTTATTGTTAAATATTGGTATTATAATCTGCATCTTTCATTTATTAAACTCTATTATAAATTTGTGCATTTATCACCTACTTGAGAATGCAAGTATGTTAGTACTTTAACTCCATTAATCCTCTTTTCAATTTGTCTATATTTTATTATTTTTATTATTTTATTACACATATAATTTATATCTGAACCTTTGCACTTCTGTTTGGAATTTTTTTTAATGCCTAAAGAATGACATGCAATATATCTGTTTTTAAAACTTTGCTGGTGATAAATCAGTTTTTGTCTGGTAAAATCCATTTCAAGTTGGGCATCCTATAATTCCAACACTCTGGAAAGCTGAGGCATGAGGATCACAAGTTTGAGGCTATCGTGGTCAATTTAGCAACTTCATGAGACCTTGTCTCAAAATAAAAACTAGGAAGTAGATGGAGAGGTAGCTTAGCGTGAACGTTCTGTGTTCAGTCCCAGTACTGAAAAAAATTGTTTCACTTTCATTCTTAACAGGTATTTCATTGATTAGAGACTTCTAGGTTGCTGGCTAATAGTCTCAGTTTCCACAAAGTTTGGACAAAGTGTAGTTAGTTTAAATAGGAAAAAGTTAAGGAAAGATGTGTGTTTACAAAAGAAATTACTGACCATATTGCAATATATTCTTTAGACTGCTAGTTTCAGTGGCTTTTCCAAAAAAAGAAGGGTGAGTAATCTTGTGAAAACATGTAAGCTCTATCCTTCTTGTTGGAATTCACAGCGCATTTTAGACACTCAGAGGATGCTGTGATAAAATTATTTAACTTTATTAATAAACATTCCACACAAATATTTGACCAGGAGGCTACTGTTGTGTGGATTGCTAGTAAACATTTCAAGCAGCTGGTGACGTGAAGCACACGGTTTTGGAGAACCTCTTCCTAGCTTATGAATAAAAATTTCTTACTGTGTGAGATTTTGTTTTTGTAAGGTTAGGTAATTCTAGTGTATGTGCTCCCAATGTGAGCACAAGGTTAGACAATTCTCTGTCATTTGAAATACTCTTTTTTCAATTTTTATTTTTTATTAGTACATGTTTGTAGTATATAATGATTACATTCCTTGTGGGGAGTTGCTACATGTACATAATACATCTTAATTCTTTTTTCATCCCCTTAAAATCTGTTATTCCAGTTTTCTGGCTTTGGACACAGACTTTCAAGGAAGTCTGTTTCATGATTTTAGTCACAATATAGCATGAGTAATAAATACAATCATTCTAGTGCAATGAGGAAAAGTCTTTATAAACTGAGATTTACATCAAGTTAGATTCCATAATCTGCACAAAGAGGGAAATCTTGATAACCTGCATGTTATATTTCTTGTAAATGAGGAAACAGGCAATTATTCTTTGCATGCTGAGGATTTCAGTAATTCAAGAAGGGCATGGATGAAGTAATAAGTCAACTCTATCTAGAGATGTAGTTAGCAGTGTATTGTGTCCTCCCAGTTTTTTCGGGTACCTTTGATCCCTTTATTTAAGTCTGTGTGCAGAATGGTTTTTCCTATCACCTTACTCTGTGTCTCTTTGTGTCCTCAAGACAAGCTGACATTAAGGTCTAATACTAGAGACCACCACTAAAACACCCCACACTTACTGTGTCTGTCGATACCATAGAATGACTAGGTGCACATGGGCAGCATAGCTGGTGTTCTTGTCATTAGGGACCTAGGGAATGGCTTCAAGCAACTTAGCCAACAAAAGAGCTACCTCACGTGTCACCAGTGTCAGTGTGGCAGCCATTAGCTTCCATTCTTTCTTCTTTCCATGGGAATTTTCAAGGAACTCAAGAAGCAAGCCCTTGTTGCGAGCCCCTTCTTATCTTTGATGCTGCACACATGCAGCTCTGACACGCATTATGTTATTAGTTCCTACTTTCTCAATTTTAATTAAAAACAGAAATGAATTATTTTAATCTACCATTTTTGAGAGTCAGCATTATTGCACGTGATTATCTGCTGAAATAGGGTTGGCACAGAAAAATAATGATATTTAAAATATTATCTCTACTATTTTAGTTTGCTCTCCCAGCAAATCTTAATTTAGTCCAAAAATCTCTTCACACATGATCCTAAATAAATAGGCATTTATCCAGTGGATCAAGAATCTAAATGCTAACCTTCAAGTGTTGTTATTTGAACTGTCTTTTGTCATTAGAAACCTTAAAATCTCTTGGCATTTACAACTACACACTGTTTTAAAAAATTCTGTATACAAATGGAATAGTTAAAAATATACCCAGTAAGTTTTTATAAGTCAGTGATCATAAGGCTCTGTTTCACTCAAAAGAGACTTGATTGCCCCTATTATTTTGGGCCAATCATGTATAGTAACCACTTTCACTTTCAGAAGTGTCCCATTTTGGAGAATAAATTATATAGTCACCCTATACATGAACCACTTTAATGCAGTTATAAAAATTATAAAGAAATAAAGAATTATTCATTTTGGCATTTCAGGGAAATATATGTTTTGATTGATAAAGAATATCCCCTGGTAATATTTTAACTAGATCAACGGGCTAGTTGCACATTAACATCACATTTATGTCACCTATAAACCAATAGAATACAAATCTCTGAGCGTGGGGCACAGCTACCAATTTTTCAAAGCTTTACAGATAATCACAACATGGAGTCAAGGTTGAGAACCACTGGATCATATTTTTATGCATTTAAACTTATTCAAAGATGTTTTAAATAAAAAAATTTTAGGTAACAATTCTAATGTTCTAATTTATTAAATTTGAAAAACTTTATATACAATAGATTAAATCAGTGATTTCGTTTGAAGCAACCACCATAAGCAATTGATCAGTTACCTTACTGACCAGTTAAACACAAAGATAATTCAATAATTGAGCTAGTTTGGGGCTTCTTGTTCTTTCTGCTAAGGTAAAAATTAGCACATAAACTTTCAAATGGTAAATGTGTATTTGGCACTCAGCTGATAAATAGCTGATGGACTTAATCTTTTATTTACACATAAAAGACAGTACTAGAGATGAATATTTTATTTGGGGTTGAATTGCATAATAAATCTAGGTGTTTGTGATGTTTCAAAAGATTACTTAGAGAAATATACAGCGATGTATCCTGGAAATGAATCCAAATATCTTAATCTGTTCAGGGCTTCTATGGGTGATTTATAAAGGAACAGAAGTTAATTCATTTATTTTTGCCTTCTACATGCATTTTTACTTTTAATTGACATCATAGTTACACATTTTTGTGAGGTACAGTGCTATAGTACATCTACACAGTGTGTAATGGTCAGATTAAGGCAACTGGTATATTTATCATCTCAAGTAGTCATTATTTTCTTGGGTTGGGAATATTCAGAATCCTTTCTACAGACTCCTTGAACTATATAAGAAATTGATGTCAGCCATATTTACTCTAATGTGCTATAGGATATTAAAAATTACCCCTCCTATCTAGTTGCATCCCTTTACCCATTAATCTTTCTCTCTCCATTCTTCCCACTGCCACCCTTCCTAGCCTCTGGTAACCACTGTTCTACTCTTTACTTCTATGATATCAACTTTATAAATCTTCCACATATAAGAGACCACATATGGTGTTTGGCTTTCTTTGTCTGACTGATTTCACTTAACAAAATGTCTTTCAGACTCATCTATGTTGTCAGAAATGACATCAGTTTTTATGGCTGAATAATATTTGGTTGTGTATATACAGCATGTATTCATTATCCATACATCCATTAATGCACTGCTATTTTGATTCCAAATCTTAGCTCTTATGGACAGCATTGTAATAAACATGGGGGTGGAGATATCTCTTTGACATGCTGGCTTCCATTCCTTTATGTATATATACCCAGTAATGGAATTAGTGGACCATATGAAAACAGAAATTTATTAATTCTAGGGACTGAATCCAAGATCAGGGCACCAGCAGATTCAGTATATGGTGAGGTCTTTCTCCCTGCTTCAGAGATGAGACTTTCTTACTGTACATTGAAGACCCAAAAAACTCCACCAAAAGACTTCTAGACTTTATTGACAGATTCAGTAGATAGCTGGATACAAGGTAAACACTCAAAAATCAATAGCCTTCTTGTACACAAATAACAGACTCACTGAGAGAGAAATTAGGGAAACAATTCCTTTCACAATAGCATCCAAAAAAAAATGAAATATCTAGGAATCATTCTAATGAAGGAAGCAAAAGACTTCTACATTGAGAACTACAACACTCTGAAAAAAAGAGATCAAAGAGGATATAAGAAAATGGAAAGACATCCCTTGTTCCTGAGTAGGAAGAACCAATATAGTGAAAATGGCCATACTTCCAAAACTACTATACAGCAATGCAGTCGCTGTTGAAATCCCAACAGTATATTTCACAAAGCTATTGAAAACAATTAAAAAATTCATTTGGAACATGAAGAGACCTAGAATAGCAAAAGCAATTCTAGGCAACAGAGACATGGCTGGGGGTATCACAATCCCCAACTTGAAACTATACTACAAAGCTACTGTGATAAAAACATCATGGTACTGACAAAGAAACAGACCCAAGGATCAGTGGAATAGATTAGAAGATGCTGAGACAACTCCAGACATACTCAGCCATCTCATCTTTGACAAAGGAGCCAACCACCCTCATTGGAGGAAAGATAGCCTCTTTAATAAATGGTGTTGGAAAAACTAGATTTCAACCTATCAAACATTAAAACTAGACCCATACCAATCACCATGCACTGAACTAAGATCGAAGTGGATTAAAGATCTAAATATTAAAACAGAAACACTAAACTTGCTGGAAGATAAATTAGGTAGAACTCTTGAAGACATTGAGATAGGAAAAGACTTTATGAACAAATCCTCAGTAGCATGGCATCTAGCACAAAGAATCAACAACTGGGATCTCATCTTATTAAAAAGCTCTGTACTGCAAGAGAAACCACCAACAGAGCTAAGAGACAACCTACAATGTGGGGAAAAAAGTTTTACCAGCTGTTCCTCAGACTAAGGTCTACTATCTAGAATATATAAAGAACTCAAAAAAATCAGACCCCCAAATATAAAGACCTAATTCAAAAATGAGCATCTGAAATGAACAGACATTTCTCAGACAAAGAAGTTAAAGCAGCAAATAAACATATGAAAAAATGTTCAACATCACTGGTCATTCAAGAGATGCAGTTGAAAACAATGCTGAGATTCTATCTCACCCTAGTAAGAATGGCTGCTGTCAAGAAATCAACCAATAACAAATGCTGGTGGGGTTTCGGGGAGAAAGGAACCCTTTTTCATTGTTGGTGGGAGTGCAGACTGGTGCAACCACTGTGGAAATCAATATGGAGATAACTCGAACAACTAGGATTGGAAGTCCCATTTGACCCAGCTGTCCCTCTGCTGGGTATCTTCTCAAAAGAATTAAAAGAATCATACCACAGTGACATATGCTCACCCCTGTTTATAGTGGCACAGTTTGTAATAGCTAAAACTTGGAAACACCCCAATTGCCCATCAACTGGAGACTGGATAAAGAAGATTTTTTTTTAAATAAAATGCAGTACTACTCAGCCATAAAGAATGAGAAACTAGAGACATTTATAGCTAAGTGGATGCCCATTGAGGCCATACGCTTAAGTGAAATAAATAGGACACACATGTGTATATAGTAATAGTTTCTCTAGTGTGAAAAACTAAAAGTGTAAATAAGGATCAAAATGTATAATTGATATTGTGAAATAGGAAGAAAAGGCCTAAAGGAGTAGGGGAAGTTGGAGGGGTAGGGGAAAGAAAAGAAGGGAAAAGAAAAATGAGAAAAGGAAAAAATGGAAACAAAGTCTTTGTAAATAGGAAAAGGTGGAGGGGTGAAGGGAGGACAGGGGAATGGGGAAAAAATAAGAAACAAGATACATCATGTAAAGGTATAAAATCTCAAGGATGAATGTAACTGTACTATATATCTAAAATGTACCAATAAAGTTAATGGAAAAAAAAAAGAGATGAGACTTTCTTGTTTCTTTATATGGTGGAAGGGCTCAGAAGGCTCCTCAAGCCAGTTTTTATAAGGGCACTAATTCCATTTGTGAGGGGTCTCCTCACTACCTAATTACCCCCTAACAGCTCCACTTCTTAACATTATTACATTGGGTATTAGTTTCCCACAAATAATTTTAGGGGGGACACCAACAGTGAGACCATAGCAGTGAGTATTCATCATAGTCTAAGTTATAGCTCATGGAAAGATCTGCAAATTGTAAAGCAATTGGAGATTTCTTACTATGGGGAACAAAAAATGTCATGGTGACTTTCATCTAGATATTTTTAGAAGGTACTAAGGTCAGATAGCCCCTTAGGAAAGACACTGTAGCAGGAAGTTTTGTTCTTCTGTTAGGTCAAATTTGTTAAACACTTAAGGAAAAAGTAAGAATCTTCAATATTAAATGTTTAGTGTTTCAAATACCTTTTTACCACCTAAAAGTGCTTTTATTAAACTTTTGTTCACTTCATGGCCCTTATAAATCATTACTTTTGTTCTAGGTTTCTGTAATATATTGTAGGTTTGTTTTATTTTGGTTAAAGATTGAAATCTCACTCCACCGATCTATTGTATTTGAAGAAACTGATACATTTCATAAAGGGTTTTTTATAAATGAAAAAAGGTCAGCGTGTTCTAAAATATTTCAGAGTAGATAATACTTTATAATAAAAGTTCTTCTGAGAGCTTAAGGTGAAAGTGTTTAGTTATATTAAAATTATTTAACTTAAGAAAACACAGAATAAGCATTTTTTTTTTTTTGGTACCAGGAATCAAACTCAAGGCCTTGTGCTTGCTAGGCAGGTGTTGTGCCACTGAGCTACATTCCCGGCCCCAGAATAAGCATTTTAAAGATCTCTCAACTCAAGTTAATGTACCATATCTTAGAAATAATTTATCTCAATTGAAATTTGCCTTTAAAAAGAAAAGAGATTAACTTTGAAGAATTTATTTTAGCAAAATACACTTTTGAATGATCTATGCTAAAGAATAGACAGTAAGGTGATTTTAGCCTCTTTCACTTGTGACTGGCTATAATCAAACCTGCTATAATTAAACACATAGGACTAAGTATGACTTACTGGGCCCTGAAGGATTTTGAAAATGAATGTGTGTTGAAAAATGAATAAATCTGCTTTTATGTTATGAAAGTGATAATGTGATTTTGTCTTCCTAGAATACTTACTTCATATCCTGGAGTCCCTCATGATGACTGTCTGTATGTTGTAGGTCCAATGAAGACCTTTGGTCTTTATGGGTACAGGAGGCCCTCGCCTTCTTGACTATTCTTCCAAAAGTGACCCATCATTGGAGGATGTAGAGAAATTATTTCATTTTAATGCATTTGAAACCATTGTTTCAGTATCTCCCCTACAATTCTAGCATTATAATTTTTTATACACTACTTTTGATCAGTATGTTCATGGTACATAATTGTATTCAGAGAAGTTGAACAGCCTTCTGTGGGTGAGGATTGTTCAGAGAGATTGTGTCAATGGTTTAAAATCTCCTGCTGTGGTTTATGTTTAGATGTTGCTTTGAGCCTCATGCGCACATAGGTTAGGATTGTGAAAAGTGACTGGATTATGGGGGCAATATAGCTGACTTATTAGTATAGGAGGCAGAGTCTGGCCCAGGTCACTGGGGGCTTCACTTGAAAGGGCATATCTTCCTCCTTGGTTCCTCCATTCTCTTTCTGCTTCCTGGTTGCCAAGATACGAGCAGCTTTTCTGTGAACCAGGCCCTTCTACCATGCTGTTCTGCCTCGGGGCCAGTTGACCATGGACTGTAACCATGATCCAAAATAAACTCCTCCTTTAAATTGTGGGTATTGGGTGTTTATCCCAGTACAACTAAAGTGACTAAGACCTTCTCCTCAAGGTAGCATCTGGGCCAGCCGGGGTAGGAGATAGTGGCGAAAGGAATTTCCTTAACTGGAATAGTCCAAAAAAAGGGGATTGATTTCCAGCAACACAGTCTACAGGAAGTGAAAATTGTCCAGGTTTAGCTGCTACACAGCCTCAAGCTCCTTGGACAAGCAGGGGCAAGAGCTAGACAATGTCTCAGTGGGTTCAAGAGGTTCCTCCCACAGGCTTTTAGTTAGATAACCTAGCAAAGTGAAATGCAAAAACCACAGGACTCAATTCATTTTCCAGCTGGATGTGTACATAGGAGAAAGAGGCTCCCAACACCCAGTGGAAATGGTAAGTTCCTATTTGCACATTTTACATGGACTCTGCTAAACTGACGGTTTTTGAACTTGTATAGGCATCAGCTGTCTAATGAGGATCTTGAGATTTTACAGATGGGACTTCTTTCAGTGTCAGAATTTCTAAATCAATGGGTGCTAGATTTGGCCCTTTCCCATAGCAGCTGCATTCTAGGGTAGCGAGCTGCTCCTGGCAGACTAATTTCCTTCTCTTGCTCCAGGGTCATTGTGTTTCCTTGGATTGGGTAGTGGCTAAGGACAGTTGGTGAGGACAGATGAAGAATTTAATAAATAGTTAAAAATAAATATTTTTAAAAAATAGTTAAATTCTCAAGTTAGCCTATGAAATTCCAAATTTTCTAATCTCTTATTGCATGGCAGTCCTGCTCATTTATGACAAGAGTAGAAAGCAACCTGTTGCCATCTAAATATTTAGTGACAGAATTATTGGTTTACATTTTGGTGCTTGAGTAAATTGAGTCAATTAGGGGATGATAAAGCATTTGAAGGATGTATCTGGTAAGATGTCTGTCAGTGTTTCACCATGTTTTCCATATCATAAATTTTCCTTTTAAAAAATACAAATGTGGGCCGGGGATTTAGCTCAGTGGTTTCGCTGCCTGCTGTGCAAGCGGAAGGACCCGAGTTTGATCCCCGGTACCAAAAATAAATAAATAAATAAATAATAAAAAATACAAATGTTCACTTGCTATACCATTACATTTATTTACTGTGATTAGACTAGTGTGTTAATTTTTCTCACAAATTGAACAAAGAAGGAAGTGAAAGATAAATCCATATAGGATAACAATGAAAGAATGGAAAAGCATAGGGAATAGAAATGTAAAGAGGTTGATGTGCATAAAGTGAATTAAACATAATATTTCAATAGATAATTTGAAAGGGAAAAAAGAGTTTGGAAAGGAGTGTATTATTCCTCTGAAGAGGATTTAAAGAGGTGATGGGGGAAAAGACATGGTTTTTAAGAGATTTGTAAACAAACCACCAGGTGGCGCCATCATCTAAGGACAGCTTAGTTGCTTTTCAGGGTGTGCCGAATGCTTCCTGTGGGTGCAAGAGTCGCACAGAGAGTGGGAAGAGTAAGGTAGGGACCTTATCACTTTCTGTTCATACGTCAGATGTGAACACCCAACATGTACCATCAGATCCTTGTTTTTCACCGAATTGTATTAGTCTTTTAATTTTTCCCCTCTTTTTGAAAGGAGATTCACTAATTTAGTTATCAATATATGGGCAAAATTAAAAATTCTGAATATGAGTGAGTATAATTATTTTCATAGGGTAGTTATTTTTATTTAACTTTATCTTCTGTTTTAACAAAGTGAAGAAGCTTCCTAACCAGAAAATATTTTTGTAAAAGTTTAGGACACCATGGAACAAGACATAGGAAAAAAGAGGAGAAAAGAAAAGTAGGGAAAGATTGGGGATCCCAAGGCAGAAATATGTTTTGAAACTCAGCCAGATGGAAAGCCAGTAGAGGATTTTAGGGTTGAGAGAGATGTAGTTAAAAGCATAATTCTTGGCAATACCATTTGTGCTAAAGTTACTGAGACTTGGGAAAGACATGAGAAGATATTCACTAACTATTAAGAGTGAATAGGACTTTTTCCAATGTGACAATGGGAGATTGGATAAATCCTGACTATGGTTTGGATAGAAAATATAAATACTCTATAAGTCTATGTTCATTGTAATTAACATGAGACATGAAAATAAAATATAGCTATAAAATAGTTTTTGTGTATAATTCTTGTGATGCAGAGTTTACATTTGGGAAATGTTAACTTCCTAAGGTTACTCTACCACTGAATCCTATTTTTCAAGTCAATGAGTAAATAGCAATTATAGTTAGAAAATGATGACAAAGAACTTTCATCAAAGGGAATAAAAGCCTCTGTTAGCATAAAGAACTAAGTTTGTAGCTACTTGCCCAGACAAAGGCTGAGCCTTCCTTTAGATTTCAATTGACTGCAGAGTAGACCATCAATAAAAGAAGGCTTTTTAAGGCAAGATAATAAAACAGCAGGAAAAATATAATTTTGGGCCTCTAACCTCAAACTTTCTCCACATTAGTGGCACCTTTTTAAAAAACCACTGAGTATTCCCCTTGCCTTCACACTAATGTGTTTCTTAAAAGTATTGTGAAGAAGAAAAATGTCATGGGAGAGAAGAGAAGCTATGTGGTGTTCAAAGCTGACCGCTTTCCCGGGTCTCACGCTCACACAGGCCTCTGCCTATTGGATGTCTCTGCTTGGACGTTGCACATGCATCACAAGCTTATTATGCCCGAGGCCTTTCTCACCACCCAGGAGTTTCTCCCTGACTATTCTTATAATGATTTATTTTCAGTTTCTTGTTTGGACTGTGCTTTCTCTGCTGTTTGTGCCTTAGTGCACTCCCTCAGTCTCCTCTGAACTGCCTCCTCCCCCTCCTCCCCCAGTCCAGCCCACCCTGGGGCTTCCATGACTAGGATTATAAGTTCCTGTGCTATCTTGTATTTCTGCTTTTATATTTCTTATCACTATTTACTTGTCAGCATCACCTGCCAGAATGTAAATCGTATCACAGGAGGTCAAATTTACTTTATTCACTACTGTATCATCAGCAACTCCCAGGCTTGGCATATGTTAAGTCAATAACATTTGTTGAATGAAGGAGAACTATTTGTTGAAAATAATCAACATAAACAATCTCCCAGATACAAAGACAAGTTGGATCAATCTTGCTTCAGCCTCATACTGCCCATGGAGGAGAAGGAGACAGGTAGATGGAGGCAGATGAGGAGTGAGAGGTGGGAGGTGATGGTGGTGCAGGAAACAAATGAAATGGAAAATCAGCTTCTTCCTGTTGGGTAATGAAGCGCTCCCTGACACCCCTTCCCCCTGCTTTCTCTCCAGTCCTAATTATCACCAGCTGGAAGCACTTAATCCTAACAGTTTATGTGTTACTCAAGCATCTGAGAATTCAATGCAGCCTTCAGATAGCTCCAACCCAAATAAATTTGTTTTCAGATTTCCCTTGCTACACCTTTGCCTCTTAGAATTTATTATTCTGAGGAGTGGGAAGAATAACAGGTAGTTTATTGGGGATATAAATCAGATAGTTTATTGGGGATATAAGAATCTATCTGTTGTGACATAGGAGTTAGCCATTTCTGGATGCATCCTGAACTTTTTGTTTGCTTTTTTGAAATAGGGTCTCACTATATAGTTCAGGCTGGTCTTGAACTCACTGTATTGCCCAGGCTGGTGTCAAACTCAGGGCAATCTTCCTGTGTCTGCCTCCTGAGTGCTGGGATTACAGGAATGTGCCAAACATGCATGGCTCCAAACATTCATCCTGAATTATATTTGATACAGGGTCTTTTTTTATTGATTGAAAATCCTAAGACTTAAGGACAAAAATATATGCATTTGTGTAAAATAAATGTCTGTCTGTGTTCCTGGCAGAAACCAAAGGGGGACTTATGAGGACCTGACTCATTCTCAAAACCACTTTTGTGAATTAGAGAGATAGATGTGGACAATGGATATTTATACTTTAGAAGACATCAGAAGTTAGTTGATTTGCCCATTGCCTTTGAATACGTTGACCTACTTATATACCTACCTAGCCCTTCTTCTTGTTTCCTCTACCAGAAGTGCCTCCCACCGTATATTTGCCAGGGTAATGTCTATGTGACCTATAAAATTTACACAGGTACAGGCATCCCTGCATCTAGACATTTCTTCCTCATGACTCCATGCATTATCTTCATGCACCAAATGACTGCTCAAATAATTCTCCTTAGACACACTAGAATTCCTCAGAAAACGCCCCAAAAGTTCCTCTGCAAGGGAAAAGTCAGGAGGTACAGGACTTTCCAAAGAAGGCAGAGCTGAGTTCATTGCATTTATTTTCCTTTTCTTGCAAATTCTGTTTTTTTAATTAGTACCTGTTTGTAGTACATAATGACCACATTCATTGGCACAAGTACATAATATATTTCAGTTTTTATCCCCTTCCTCCCTTTTCCCTTGTCCCTCCCTCTCTTGGTTCCCTTCCTATCCACAAAAGATCTATCTCATGGATTTCTATTATCTGTCTTTTACTTTGCTCTTTATTTGTTTTTTGAGTTTCTCATATAAGAGAAATCATATGATATTTAAGCTTGTGTGTCTGATTTATTTCACTTCACATTATGGTCTCAAGGTGCATCCATTTCCCTACAAGTGACTACATAAAGAAGGAAAACTGGGGTTATTTCTTGATTTTTAACTTGAGCAATCAGTAAGGCTGAGAACTCTACAGAAGACCTATTTAGACTCTGATTCAAGTCAGTGACTAAACTAGCACAGAAGATTTACAGAATGTGAACTAGCATAGATTGCAGGTGAGGATTTCTAGACAATGCACAGGTGTAATTACAATTATAGCAAAATGAAATGCACCCTGAACAAGGAAGAGCTATTTCCTTATCTAAATCAATTTAAAGTTTTCACTAATTTCTCAGTGAGACTAGACTAAAAATAGACATTTAGAATCCCAGAGGTTTGTTGCTTATTATAACTTTAGTAAACTTTACACGGTTTGTTTTATAGCATCACTTCAGCCATTCTCAATCATTCTTAGTATCTTTAATAAGTTTCAAGTTAAATCATTTGTAAAAGATATATAACTGAACAAGAGAGAGTCGGATAACAGTGGGTGATTTTGAAGCTCAGTTTTACAAAGCAGATCAATAGCCTACTTTGTTCTTCATAAACAAGAGCTATGCCTATCTGGGTATATCACAGGTAGCTCATATATTATCATTCCAATTACTTTATGTTCATGTAGAAAATTCCAAAATTCTCCTCCACTCTCTAAATAAAATATTATATTTTCCTTTTATTATGTCAGACTCTACTGGCCATTCTCAGTACCTACAGGTTAAAGATAAAGACTAAATACCAGTAAGTCTCCTCCCCAGCCTTTGTCTTACTCAAATCAACTTATCAAAAGATTATTCAGAATTCTCTGCACACCCAGAATTTCTTCCTACTTGGAGTGTGATCCATGGGTGCTGGAGAAATACTTTCAGTCAGACTAGATGATGATCTGTCACCTCTCAGTCTGACTTGGTCCTCAAGTCAGTGTAGAAGATCCATGGCTTGTCATAAGTCTCTCTCTTTTAAGAACATTTTTCAGACAATTAGATATGCCTAATGATGTCACATCCACACTAGGGAAATTAACATTTGAAACAAAATGTCACTAAATCCTAAAACTGTGTAAAACTCTACCTTGTTTCATCACCTTGACACTGGTATTTTCAATCGTGAACCCTGAAGCATCAATCTGAAATAGGCAATCACATCAAATAAGAGTAAAAGAAAGAAAAGGCCTTTAGTGATAGTTCTAGATTGGAACTCAACTAATCAGCTGTACTTTGTCCACGAGTTGGGATCTTAAAACATCATTTGCAGAAATCTTTCCCCAAAAGAAATTAGCTATGGTGTTCAGATTCCCATTCAGAAAGGATCCCCTGATCCATTAGCCCTCTGGTCCAATCTCTGCAGATGGATTTCTTTTTGCTGCTGAGTGTCATATTTTAAAACTACCATTTAGCACACACTTA
The DNA here is from genome assembly GCF_053883595.1 of Heterocephalus glaber. NCBI lineage: Eukaryota > Metazoa > Chordata > Mammalia > Rodentia > Bathyergidae > Heterocephalus > Heterocephalus glaber. Next base: position 57,299,575 of record NW_028258324.1, read on the forward strand.
TGAAGTGTCAGACCCTGTGCAAACATAGTTTGCTTTCATTAGCCCCATCCTCATAATAACACTGCAAAATAGGTATAATCAAGTCCATTGTAAGATGAGGCAACTAAAGGCTCAAAGATGTTAAGTAACATACTCAAGATCACTGAAGTCATGAATAACTGAATTGGGATTTGAACCTAGCATGGCTCGACTTCAAAGCAAATGCCTTTTCCACCCAATCCTACTGCACCCAATCCGTCTTGTCTGCTTACAAAGTTGTATTTGGGGCTTATTGTGAGTTTAATTACATCTCCCAGAAGGATGTGAAATTCACAAACCCCCAAGTATTTGCAAATGTGATTTTATTTGGTTTTAGAGTATTTGCAGATAACTAAGTCAAGATGAGGCAATTCTAGTGGGTCCTAATCCAGTACAATTGTGACTTAATGAAAAGAGGGAATTTGGACACAGAGACAGACGTAAATAGAGGGAAAACAATTGAAGGATGATCTGCAGGGAGCACCATCTACAAGCCAAGGGATGCCAGAGGCTACCAGGAACAGGGAGAGAGGCATAGACCAGGCACTGCCCTCACTGCCCTCAGAAGGGTCAGTCCTGCTAACACCATGATTTCTGACATCTAACATCCAGAACTGTGAGACAATAAATTTCCATTTATTTCCTAAATTACTTAGTTTCTGGTACTTTGTTACAACAACCATGAAAGGAGTACAAAGGTCATTCCAGAAGACTTTCCCCTTTTCCTGTAGCTCTCTCACTCAACCTCAATCCTATATTTAATAACTCTATCTTTCTATTTTAATATGTTTAATATTCTCTCATCTTCTGACCTTCTTGCATTTCTTACTCAATAATTTTGTACAATCAAGAGATTTGTGTGCTTGTGTTTTTATATTTTTAGGACCATTGAACAATTCTAAGCTCAATTTTATAATGCCATTTCCTTCTCTAGATGTCATTTGTTTTACATGTCAAAGGACATTGCACATGGCAAATGTAGTGTAAAAATATATTCCCACCCATAAAATTTTGGCACATAACCATTGTAACTTTTTGGAAAGGAATTTGATAATAGGTATCAAGAGTTCAAGGAGTCTATACTGTTTAATTGAGTATCACACCTAGAGAAAATTTGGTTAGGTGAATAAGTTAACAGAGGAAAAATATATATGGCAACTTATCAAAGAGTAAAAATTTGGAATTAAATCTAAAATATTTAATGCAGAACTATGACAAAAGATATCTAAGTCACTGAATCCATTGAAATGTCATGAATTCATGGAAAAAGCATATCTAGGAAGCAAACATAGAGAAACGGGAAAATACTGTTTGTAAGGTGAAAAATACTAAATAACATTGGAAATATGAGTACAACTGTGAAACATGGAATTAAATGTTCAAACACTAGATTAAACATAGAAAATAAAAATGCAAGCTATAATACAAGTTACACTTTTTCAATATTAGGAAATATGTTTAACTTCCAGACATATCCCACTATCCTTCACAAGCATTATATCATAATCTCTGTACTGCAGAACAATCCAGGGGCACTTTGAGTTATGTGTAATTGATATCCTGTAGCAGTAAACTCATGAGGATGAATCTCGATGATAGTCTGACAAATCACGGAGACTAATTCAGTAGTACTTGAAATTGGGAATTTCATCCCCTTTCCTCAGCTGTAGCTTTGAGATGCTGATTATTTTTGAACTAAAACAACAGGAAGAACATGAACCTAAAATGAAAAATTAATCAAATTCTGCAAATAGATGCCACAGCTGCAAATCAAAGGGCAATCTTAATATAAACAGTGTAGAAATGCCTATTTCTGTATCAGTCTTCTCAGTCCCACCTGAACATCCACAAATTGGAAGCTTTTCTGCGGCTGTATTTGTGGGAGAGGCAGATGGTGGCCTTCATTTATGCCACATTAATTCTATTGCAGACTTCTAGAAGTTACAACTGTTTTGGGAGAATTGGGCTCACTGTTTTGTTTTTTGCCTCTTTAGTCAATTCTTTCCTCACAATCCTGTCCACATCTAAAATTTCTCTTACCATATCCATAGACACTCTAACTCCTGTCACTTCATGATGAGAATATTCTAATAGTCTCTGTTTCTTCACACACCTGTTAAGTCTCCATGCCATGACCAGATTATAAGTCATTTTTCTATTGCTGAGACAAAGTGGCAGACACCTATAATTTAAAGGAGGAAAGATTTATATTGGCTCATGGTTTCAGAGGATTCAGTCCAGTCCAACTGGCTCCAAGGCAGAAACAGCATGACAGAAAGGTATAGTGTAGGAAAGCTGCTCAGTTCGTGATGGCTGTTGTATTAATTACTTTTTTGTTGCTCAAATAAAATACCCAATTCCCAAAGTTAAGGGAGGAGAGGATTATTTGGTTCACAATTTGTAGAGGTTTCAGTCCATAGTTGGCTGGCTCCATGTCAGAGTAGCACGGCCAACACGCATCGCAGAGGAGAAGTAGTTTATGGTGGACAAAAGGTACCAAAACAAGCAAGGAACCTTAACAGCTTCATTCTGCCTCTTTTATACTTTATCTAGGCATCTAGATTAGAGCAGCACCAAACCAATCAGTGGACTGATTTAGTAATTACACACCCTTAATCCCAGCATCACACACTCTAGATCCAGCCACTTAAGAAAAAGCCCCACCTATGACTGCATGAGGCTTTGTGGGGACATCTAGACGTAAGACATAACAGCTGAGAAGCAGAGCAGAGGAACAGTGCCAGAAAGGAAGGGGTGAGTTATCAGACATAGACCCCAAAGCCATACCTCCATGACCCACCCAGACCTTTCCATGAATATGCTTTACTAATCACCTGGGCAGCTTCCAAGCCAATCAAGTGGAAACAATTAATGTTGTTTAAGCACTTTAAATTCAAAAGAACATTCCCTTATATTTGCCTATAGAAAAAAATCTCTTTGGTTGTTAAGTAGGAATTATTCCAGAGGAGGATCAAAGTGCTTCAAAATGACCAGTTCAAAAGTGCTTACAGAGATCCTGGGATGGATTGTATGCAGGATTGGCCAGTAAAAGTGAGAAGAAATGGGTTTATTTGAGAGATATTTTGATAGCAAGAATCAGCAGAACTTGGTAAATATGGTGGATAAAAAGATGTATCAAGACAGACTCTTGTATTTCCAGTTTATGTAATTAGATGAGCAGTGCAGTCAAACACTGAAATAGGGAAAACTAAAGAGGACTAGGTCTTAGTTGGAAATTGTGAAATCAGTCAGGAATATATCCTTTATGAATTAACAAATAAGTTAACTCTTAAGAAGGGCATCTTGAATGATTTTTCGGCAAATAAAAATCTTTTCAAGGTGATAATGCTGTTCCTTGCTGTACAAAAAAGCTCTGGGAAACTTTTAAATGGAAGTGTCTCTTAATGAAAGCTCTTCTTACCAGGAATTAGTAAGTATAAAAATTGGTTAGAAAACTAGCCTTGCTTAAAAGAGTCAAGAAAATCATAGAAAGGGACATTTGGGCTGAGTCTTCAGGGTAGAAAGGGTTCACCAGACAAAGAAACAATTTTCTTGGAGGAGGGAACAGCGTGCAGAAGGCAGGGAGGTAAGAAGGTAAGCTATTTGTAGAAAGGAGAGCAAAGGGCAGTGGGATGGAAAGAATACAAGATGTCAACATATAAGATATTACTGTGAAGAGCAATCAAAGAGCTGTGAAAGTTCTAGAAAATTCAGATATTATCCCATGGGAAATGAGGAACTATTAAAGATTTTTTTCAAACTGAATGAGTAGCATGCTCAGATGTTTATTTTAGAATACCTGAGACCCATATGCTTTCTATAATTTCTTAATACCTTGGTGTTATGGTTTGGGTCTAGATGTCTCCCCAAAGCCTCATATGGCCATAGGCATGATCTAGAGTATGTGAAGCTGGAATTGATTCATAATACAATAGGCTCAAGGGCACTAGGATTAAGGGTGTGACTGCTACCCACCCTAAGTAGTCTGAATAAGATAAAAGGAACAGGGAGAAGCTGTTAACTCTCTTGTTACCTTTGCTGCTTTATGTGTGCCATGTTGTTTCTGCTCTGCCATGCCTGTTTGTTGTCCCTGCCTTGGAGTTGACTGATTATGGATTGCAACCCCTTCCCCTTTAACTTTGTCTGGTACTTTGTCTCAGCAACAAGAGAGAAAGGTAACTAACTCACTTGGGGAAAAAAAGAAGTTTTGAAATATGGGTTTGCAGGAAGATGCTAAGGAAAGAAGCAATCAGAAATATGAGAGAAGAAAGGGGACTCTATCTCAGGAGCTATTGTGTCCATCTGTCCATTTCACAATGCAACAGGCTTGTAGAGATTATGTTGAGTACTTTTCTTTGTGTCGGGATACAAGAAATGTTGGACAGCTGACCAGTCATGCAAGGAGAACTCTAGCGTCTTCCAATAAGAAAGACACTGAAGAGTATGTCCTCAATATGCATCCATTTAGCTATAAATGTCTCTAGTTTCTCATTATTTATGGCTGAGTAGTACTCCATTTTATAAAAAAACCACATATTCTTTATCCAGTTTCCAGCTGATGGGCACTTGGGCTGTTTCCAAGCTTTAGTTATTACAAACTGTGGCACTATAAACATGGGTACACATATATCACTGGGGTATGATTCTTTTAATTCTTTTGGGAAGATACCCAGCAGGGGAATAGCTGGGTCAGGACACACATATGTAAATACCAAATAGTTTCTCTGGTGTGAGAAACTGAAAGTGTAAATAAGGATTAAAATGATTAAAAGGAATAATTCATAATTTGAAATAGGAAGAAAAGGTCCAAAGGGGTAGGGGAAGGAAGAGGGGAAGGGGAAGGAAAAATTATGAGAAAATGAAAAAATGGAAACAAAGCCTTTGTAAATAGGGAAGAGGGGAAGGGTTGAAGGGAGCACAGGGAATAGGGAAAATATAAGAACCAAGATACATCATGTACAGGTACAAGCACCCAATGATAAATGTAAACATATTGTATATCTAAAATGTACCAATAAAGGAATTTAAGCAATAAATAAATAAATAAAGTGTGCTCCGAAAAAAAATAATAGAGAAAGACAAACAGTGCACAGTGGGATTGCAAGAAGCACAGATGGCCTGAGATAGGATGAGGCAATGCTCATATTCATGAGAATCAATGCTTTAGTTCAGCTGTAGTATAACATGTATAATGGCAGTTAACATGTGCTAAACTCTTATATGTGCCCAGCACTGTTTTGTGTGTTTCATGTATTAATTCATCTATTCCTCAGAACAAACTTGTAAGTAGGTACTATAATTAATTCCATTTTACAGGTGAGGAAACAGACATAAAAGTTAGGAAACTTGCCCAAAATCTTAAAGCTTCTCAGTAGAGGAACTGGTATTTTTATTGAGGCCATTTGGCCTTGGAACCAGCAGTCCAACAGCAGTATAAAAGTGAAGTTTGGCTTGTGTCTTAGTCAGTGTAGTATTCTATAGAGAATCAACCAACAGAAATTCATTTCTCACCGTTCTGAAGGATGGGAAATCCAAGCTCACAGTGCTGGATGATCTGGTTCCTGGGGAGAACTCTCTTTCTGGCTTTCATATGGCCACCCCTCACTCATTGTGTCCTTACATGAGTGAGAGGGGGAAAGCGCTGGACATGATATAACTACTCCCCCAAAATCCCCACCTCCAAATATCACCACACTGGGGAAGAGAGTTTCAACATATGAATTTTGAAGGTACTTTCACTCAGTTAATAGCAGATTTCATGACCTTCTCTCAGGAGGAAAGCCCATCAGCTCATTCCTTTTGATAGACTATGATCAAAATATGCCATTTTAGTACTAATGAGGTGTTGTAAATGGGGCAACAATTAGAAGAGAATCAGAGTAAATAGGTAGACCAGACGAAAGTGAACTCAGGTCTTCACCAACTGGGGTGCATTAATCACTACAGGACCCACACCTACACAGTTCCATGGCCTAAAGTGGCTGAGCTTTCATGTGCACACTGGCCTTTCTGAACTCTTGAGCTAGCAATATGTCTTTATACAATTTAACCATCTGAAAATATCCCCAAGAAGCACAATCAAGTGAACTAGTAATTGGAAAATAGAGTAAATAAACTTAAGTACATATAACCAAAGCATGAGCACTAAAATGGAAAAGCAGATTTGGGAAGAAGGCACATCTGGATACTGTTTTTAAGGTATTGGAATAGCAATTGTTACCAGTTGGCTCCTAGAACTGTTTACAGGTATAGCCAGAAACTATCAACAGGGGTCAGTGATTGGAGCCCCTTTTTGATGTTTTGTCTATATTATTATTACATTAATATGTCTTTGGTTATACCTTTTTTTGTTGGGTTCCAAAGCCAAGTTAAAGTGACACCAGTATTAATCAAAATTAAGTTTTGGGGGCCAAATATCAAGGTCAGTTAAGGTTTTCCAGGGGTTATTTGTGGGACCATGTGTAGACCCTCTCAGCTCCTCTGTCAGTCACCAGAATGGGTAACAGTCTTACTTGACCATGTGGCTTTCTGTGGAAGCATAGAAGACATTTCTCTCTTTGGTGACCCCCCTTTATAGCACACTGTGCATTGGTTGATCCCTGTTCTCTGGGATCTAACAGTCTCCTTGTTCAGGAGGTTCGGCGACTCACCAAAGTTGTAGAATCCTGTAGAAAAGGTAACCTCATGTCTTGGGTCTTTGTTGACCTTGGAGGACCAAGGCCAAAACGTTGATTTTCTTCTTAGCCCAGTTACCTTTTTAGCTTTGGTCTCTAAACCTCAGTTGTTGAACACTCAGGAAATCAGCTATCTCTTCTAGCTATCAAGTACCTTGAAATATATAATATGACCAGGGAACTGTTATTTTTGCCAATAATGGTTGTCTTAGAAGTTGAATCCCTGCAGGATATTGATAACAGTTATAAAGTTTTATAGAGAAAACTTGAGATTAATGACAACATAACACATTATCATAACAATTATGATATATCATTATATTAGAACCATTAGGTTTTGTAATTACCTCTGAAACACATTAAAATTTTTATCTTGGTATAAAATAGCTTCTTAGTTAGTTATGTTTATCTAGTTATAAGATCTTAAATGACATACAGAAACATTTATTTGACTTGTTATCTTTTAATCACTTTGTTACCAGAGTGATGTTTAAGTGGAATGTACTTTACAGATTATTAATGTCTAATCTCTAATCATTATAGTGACATTGTCTGGACTGTATAAGGTGTAGGCTCATCAAACTATTATAACACAGTTTTGCAACAATCACATAAAAATAAACCCCAAAAAGTCCATCCATCACCATGAGCAATTGTAGTTTGGAAATCATCAGTATGACAGGGTGTTTTATTTTCAGTCCTGCATGTTTTTTTTTTCATTAAGTATATTGGTACATTTTAGGTGTACATTATGATCACGTTCATAATAGGGAATTTGTACCTGCACATGATATATCTTGGTTCTTATTTTTTGCCATTCTCCTTCACTCCCTCCAACTCCTCCACTCCTCCCTATTGACAAAAACTTTGTTTCCATTTTTTCCTTCTTCAGTCCTGCATCTTAAAGGACCAATACTCTTGGGAAAACACAAATGTGTTTAATATACCATGAGGTTAGTTATGATTAGTATCACAGCTATTCAGAAATCTTTACATTTATTTACTTAGTCTTTTCCTTTTTTTACACTTAAGGAAAATTCAAGGATATCTTTAGAACTCTTAAAAACTTAGGAAACACTATGACTCCACATAGACTTATTACCATATACAAGTGTATCTCATTTATACAATAACAAAATGTTTGTTTAATCAAAGCCAATAGATATAGATCAAGCTTTAAATGGCAGGTACAAGTTTGAAGAGATGTTAAAGCATACACAGTTTAAATCATATATAACCTTTATGTTTTCAAACTCTAAGGCTTTTAGTTGTAAGTCCCAAAATTTACTAGAAAGAGTCAGCAAGGTGAGGAAAGAGGTTTGAGGTTTTGTCTTTTTATTTTCTAATTTACCTTTTAAATCAACTTTTAATTTAAATATAGATCACATATCAAAGAAAGCAGAGACCAAATGCTTTCCTTCCCGCATCCCATGTGGTAGGAGGCACTAGGCTCCTCTATCTTTTAGCTCTCTACTTTTTGGTAACCTACAGAAAATATTTTTAAATTAATTTTATTGGTACATTTTAGGTTTACAATATAATGACAAGAATTATTGGAAATTTGTACCTTTACATAATACATCTTGGTTCTTTTTTAAAAAAATTAATTTTATTGGTACATTTAAGGTATACAATATAATGACATTCATCATTGGAAATTTGCACCTTTGCACAATCTCTCTTGCTTGTTATTTTTTCCCCATTCCTCCACCTTCCCTTCAACCTCTCCACCCCTCCCTATTTACAAAGATTTTGTTTCCATTTTTTCATTTTCTCATATTAATTCTTCTTTCCTTTTCCATCCCCCTTCCCCTTTGCCACTTTTCTTCCTATTTCACATTATCTATTATACTTTTTAGTCCTTATTTACACTTTCAGTTTTGCACACCAGAGAAACTATTCAGTATTTACACATGTGTGTCCTATTTATTTCACTTAAGAGTATGGCCTCAATGTGCATCCATTTAGCTATAAAAGTCTCTAATTTCTCATTTTTTTTCCCATTAACTTTATTGGTACATTTTAGGTATAAAATACAGTTACATTCATCATTGGGATCTTGTACCATTACATGAGTCTCTTGGTTCTTATTTTTTTTCCCCTTCCCTTGCCCTCTCTTCACCCCCTCCACCCTTCCCTATTTGCAAAGACTTTGTTTTCGTTTTTTTCCTTTTCTCATATTTTTTCTTTTCCTTTTTTTCCTTTCCCCTACTCCTCCCACTTCCCTGCTCCTTTAGACCTTTTCTTCCTGTTACACAACATCAATTATACATTTTTTAAATTACAATATTAAGATCTAGGAGACATTACCACAGATTTTACAGAATTTAAAAGGATATAGAAAGCATATTACAAAAATCTTTATTGAAATAAATTTGACAACTAAGAAGTACCTTGGAAGACAAATTAATGAAACTAACTCTGGAGGAAATATAAAATTTGAGTAGCACCTATTAACGAAAGTATATTCCTAGCTTGAAAATCTACCTATATGACAACAGCAGGCTCAGATACATTTTAACTGATAAATTATATCAAACAATTAAAGCAGAAAAAAGAAGGAACACTTCTACCCTCATTTTAGGAACTCAACATTGTGCTAATCCTAAAACTGGATAAAGATAATAGAAGAAAAAAGTATGAACATAGATAGAAATTTGTTTAACAAAACAAACTCTTAGAAGTCAGATCTGGCAGTATGTAGAAAGTGGTTTTGTTATAGGGATGGCAGTGTTGGTTCAGCATTGGAAGATCCACCCCCAAAAGTCATCATTTTAACAGAGGAGAGGAAAAAGCCATATGATCCTGTCACTAGTTGGAGAAAAAGTATTGGACTAAATTCTACAGCTGTTCATGGTAAAAGCTATCAGGAGACTAGAAGTAGAACAGAGCCATCTCAACAAATTAAAGGCATGTACTCCATACTTCCAGCAAGAATGCCTTATATGAATGGAGAAGATACAATGCTTTCTCCTTAAGGTGGGGAACAAGGGCAGATATGCTTACTCTTTATCTGTCCATTAAACTTTGAAACCTAGTCCCCACCAAAATAGTCTGGCAATAAAATGACACAACTAGGATAGGATTGGCGTGGCAGAAGCAAAATCTTCATATGTAGATGAAATGATCATCTACCAAGAAAATACTAAGAAATCTCTAGGAGCCCCTAGAACTTGTACTTGAATTTAGCAGGATTAGAAAACACAAGGTATATATAAAAATTCAGGTCTGTGTATACTTGCTATAAATGAAGAATTGGATATTGAAATTTAAAAGTTATGTAGGAGTACAAAGGACCTAGAAAAGTTAAAAACAAAAACAAAAACAGTGTTGGAAGACATTTAGTACCTAATTTTAAGACTTCTTCTAAAGCTGCAGTAATCAAGGCAGTGTTGGTGTAAGGAAAGACATATAGATCATTTGAATAAAACAGAGAATCTAGAAATAGAACCACACATATATGGTCCACTGAGTTTTGAAAGATTATTTAACATTAGCCTTTTATAGAATATAAACTCAATTCAAGAGCCAAGGAAGAGTTTGTGTTTCCAGCAAATGGGACTAGAACACCTGGTATCTGTATATAAAAAATTAACCTCAACCCTTTTTTTCCATACATGAAAATAACTTGAAGGGATCTATGAACCTAAATAAGAAAGCCTAAAAGTATGAAACTTTAAGAAGAAATTATAAGGGAAAATATTTATAAATTCAGGGTAGGCAAGAACTACCTAGGATACAAAAGACATGATGTATAAAAGAAAAAAATTGATAAATGAGATTCCACCAAAATTTAGAACTTTAAATGACATCATTAAAATGAAAAGTAGTCCTTAAACAGACCATGTTTCCAATGCATATAACCTATGAGCAGAATATATAAAGAATTCTTAGAGCTCATTAATAGACAACACAATTAAAATGTAGACATAAGAAGATGATAAATAGCTAGTATAGCACAAGGACTGGTGTGCAACTCTAGAATCAGAAAAATACTAATCAGTACAATAACAAGATTGAATTATACATTCATTAGAGAGATGAAGTTAAAAGTTTTAAAATTCTTCTCATGACTTTTTCTTTTTGTTGGATTCTCCCTCTTTGCATTTAATTTGTCACGCTCAATGGATTCATTCTGCTGGGTTTCCTGGGGTTGTGATCCTCATTGTCTTTTCCTAGGGTATTGTCTAAAATTTTTTGGAGTGCTGGTTTGGCATTCATGAAGTTCCTGAGGTGCTCTTTATCATGAAAGTATCTTATTTGTCCATCAATTTTGAAAGATAGTTTTGCAGGGTACATCATCTGGGTTGGAGGCTATTTTCCTTTAGGGCTTGAAATACATCAGTCCAAGCTCTTCTTGCCTTGAGGGTTTGCATTGAGAAGTCTACTGTGATTCTGATGGGCTTTCCTTTGTATGTGATTTGTTTCTTTTCTCTCACTCGTTGTAGAATTTTGTTCTTCTGTTGGATTTCCTGAATCCTAACTATTATATGCCTATGTGTAAATTTTTTTTTTTTTATTAAGGCTAGCTGGAGTTCTATATGCCTCACTTATCTGTATGTCAAGTTCTTTTCCCCTCCTTGGGAAGTTTTCTGCCATCACTTCTGTGAACAGTTTTTTTATGTCATCTGCACTCTCTCCTCTTTCTTCATTGACTCCAATCAGTCTTATGTTATTCTTCTTTGCATCGTCTAGCAGCTGCTGGATTGATTTCTCATATTCCCTTACAATTTTAAAGCAATTTTTATTTTGCTGGTCACTAATTGCAATCTTATCTTCTATATGTGAAATTCTATCCTCACATTGGTTCATTCTGCTGTGCAGACTTTGGATGGACTTTTTAATCTCTTGGAAATCTGTTTGTATCTGTTTTATGGATTCCATTTGTTTCCTATGTTGGGATTCCATCGTGTTCCTCAGATCCTCTGTTTTTTTAATCTGTGTCCTCTCTAGATTTATTAATCATGTCTTGCACCATGAGCACAATCTTTGCTGTTATCTGAGTAATTATTTCTGATTTCATTTTTCCCAGATCCTCTTTTGTTGCCAGTTCAGAGAGTCCAGGTGGTTGAGTATCAGATTGTTCCATGTTGTTTCCCTTTGGGGTTGCTAAAGGTGATCTGGAAGTCTGTTTTTGAGGCCTGTTTATGTGTTTTCCCATTTCCACGGGGGGAGGGTGCTTCTGACACCCACACGACTCACCTTCTCTGCCCTAGGAGCTTGGGATGGCAGTGGGGGAGCTTCCTTCTGGGTGCTGGGACCAGCTCACCTTCTCTGCCCTAGGAGCCTGGGATGGCAGCAGGGGAGCTTCTTCCAGGTGCTGGGCCCGACTGAGCTTCTCTGCCCTAGGAGCCTGAGATGGAAGAGAGGAGGCTTCCTTCCAGGTGCTGGGACTGGCTGAGGTTCTCTGCCCTAGAAGCCTGGGATGGAGGTGAGGGAGCTTCCTTCTGGGTCCTGGGACCGGCTAAGCTTCTCTGCCCTAGGAGCCTGGATGGAGGCAGGGGAGCTCTAATTTCTCATTCTTTATGGCTGAGCAGTATTCCATTTTATTTTTTTAAAAACCCCACATTTTCTTTACCCAATCTCCAGTTGGTGGGCAATTGGGTTGTTTCCAAGTTTTAGCTATTATAAGCTGTGCTGCCATGAACATGGGTGCATATATATTGCTATAGTATGATTCTTTTAATTCTTTGGGGAAGATACCCAGCAGTGTAATAACTGGGTCAAATGGGACCTCTAGCCCTAGTTCTTTCAGGTATCTCCATACTGATTTCCGCAGTGGTTGTACCAGTCTGCACTCCCACCAACAATGGAGAAGGGTTCCTTTCTCCCCACACCCCTGCCAGCATTTGTTATTGGTTGATTTCTTGATAGCAGCCATTCTTTCTGGGTTGAGGTGGAATCTCAGTGTTGTCTTCATCTGCATCTCTCAAATGAAAAGATTTTATGAACAAAAAATCAGTAGCACAGGAACTAGCACAAAGAACCAACAACTGGGATCTCATCTTATTAAGAAGTTTCTGCACTGCAAGAGAAACCACCAACAGAGTTAAGAGACAACCTATAATGTGGGAAAAAAATTTTAGCAGCTGTACGTCAGACAAAAGACTGTTATCTAGAATATATAAAGAACTTAAAAAAATCAGACCCCTCAAATGTAAAGACCCAGTTCAAAAATGGGCATCTGAAATGAGCAGATATTTCTTAAAGAAGTAAAAGCAGCAAATAAACATATGAAAAAATGTTCAACATCACTTGTCATTCAATGGAGTTTTTAATCTTCTGGAAATCTGTTTGCATGTGTTTTATGGATTCCATTTGATTCTTATGTTGGGATTTCATCATGTTCCTCAGCTCCTCTATTTTTTTTTATCTGTGTCTGCTCTAGATTTATTAATCATGCCTTTCACTATGGACACAATCTCTGCTGTATCTGAGAAATTATTTCTCATTTCATTTTTCCCAGATCCTCTTTTGTTGCCAATTCAGGGAGTTTCAGATTGTTCCATGTCATTTCCCTTTGGGGTTGCCTTAGGTGATCTGGAAGTCTGGTTTTGGATCTTTTTTACATGTCTTCCCATTTCAACAGATGCAGCCTGCTGAGCTTTTGTTGAGGTGACTTTTTGTTCACCCAGTGGTCTTCAATTCTCAGCAAGCCACTGAGTGGCCTTTTCTCTGCTGCTCACCAGTGCACCAATTTCTAGGTTCAGATAGCGGCCTTCTGGATCCCTGAGATGACATGTTGTCTAGGCTGGGTTCTGCCTGGAGCTTATGCACACTTAGAATGGTATCTGGGCATGCCTCTGGTTAGCGCCTGCCACCCTATGTAGCTGTTGTCTGGGAGGGTCTTTGGCTGGGGCCTGTTGGCCTAAGCAGCTGGTGTTGAGGCAGGGCCTTGGCTGTACCTTCCTGCAGCTATGCTGCTCTGGTGCATACCAGCTTCTTCCTGGGATCACCTACAGAAAATATTAAAGGGTTTGCATTGTTCTGTCATATATGTAGTCAAGCTTTTGATTTTAAAGTATTTTTTAAAAACAAGTTTGATCATATTTTCCCCTTGAGTGTTAAAAATCAAATCAAATGGAGAAGAGAGCTGAGAGCTTGGAAGGAGTGACTGATCAGAGTCAGGGCCATAGCCCCCTAGTCTTTTTGAGCAACAGGGAGCTTTCAGAAGGAACAGCCTGGGCTCCACCAAACTAACAAGCAACCATACATATTTCTTTTGATAAATTGCATTCTCCACAAGTTTTTCCACAATGTACGTGAGCTTTCCAGTTCTGGCATTATCTCTTTCTTTATCTTACTAGCAGGGAAAAACTTTTGTCATACAAAATCCTTCCATATTAAAAGTATATCTCCTATACTTATAGCCTTTATATATTTTTCTCCATCCCATTTACTACAAACTTTTCATAACAAAGTTGGCTGTAGCCACTTGGCTTTTAAGGTCCTTTTCTCTCTTTTTTCCCCTTCTGGTCTAAAATTGTTACATTTTAAAATTTGACTGGTTGCCAACAGACTTCCAAGTAACCTTGGATCAGTGTTAATACCAGCAGAAAGCAGAGTGAAGAGCAAGTTAACCCTGTAATTGTAGTTTAAAAATTTACAATGTAAAAGACATGTTTTAAGAATATTAATTAAAATACCAATTTAAATTGGAATCTCAAAGGAAATTTATCAATTACCTAAGATTTGTAACATGATTCTTCCTCCACCCAGGGGAACGTCCATCAAGGGAAAGGAGAGATTGAGCACCCTCTGGTTCCCTTTTTGGTCTTTGAGAAAATGGAAGGTTTTGAACATGTTTTTGGTACCTTTTTAATTTTTTCCTGAACCAAGGACAAGGTTGGTCTTCTTTCCCTTGTGTGGCTGTGGCCACTGCACTAGGCACCAGTTCCTCCTCAGCTGGTGCTGGCTTCTGTTGAGGCGCAGTCACAAGTCTAGGGTGTTAGGGACTACAGGTTGGGGGCAGGGACTCCAGAGGATTTCATGTGGAGGAGGGGACTAGAAGTGAAACCTTTTGTTTTTTATTAAGTCCTCAAGTTTTTTAGGGGAAAGAGGACAATTGGTCCTTGTTACCAACATGGGGCACAATCTGTCTCCTCCTGAGACCCTGGTCTTTTATTATTAACAAATTTAACCAACAACTGATACTCCCAGTCCTTGTCTGATCCAAACTTTGGCCAGAAGATAGATGGAGTGAGGATGGGGGTTTGTGGCCAAATGAAACAATATTCTATCATCTTAGATTTCTTTTAGTTTTATGTCTGTGGATTTGTTATCCTAAGTCCTTAACATCAGTCTGGGGGGACTATTGGGATATTTTTTTCCTTGAGCCCCTTGATTCTCTAACCTGTCCTGACTGGGAGGCACATTTATTTACCATTTTCTTTTGTCCCAAAGCCCAGGGATCAAGTTCCAGGCATGTGTGGAAATATCTTGCCATCAGTTACCTGATTTCACCCAAAATCCCAGCTTCACCCTAGGTTGCAGTCTCACTTGAGATTTTCCCTAATCACCAAGGCAGTACTCAGTCACTCCCATAACTTTTTTTACCTTGGCTGGTGCATGAAATTGCCTGGTCCCCTTTTAGCATTATTGAGAGATCTTTGTGGCGTCTGTAGGTTTTTGACATGTTACTTCATCCCAGGGGCCTCTGCAACAAGGTTGTGTGGGATGCATCTCCTCTTGGTAGGAGTTCCTGCATCTCAGAGACCTTCAATCTCCACAACTGGGCACCAAAATTGTTGGAGATAAGCCTCCAGTCTCAAATTGTTGGTGCCAGAAAGAATGCAGTAAGACACAGGGCAAGAGGTCTTGACAAGGCAAGGTTTTACTCCTGTAGGCGGGTGCAAACACACCCCAGCAATGAGGTAGCAGGTGTGGAGACAAAGGAGGGTTGTTCCTTTTATCTCTTATGCAAGAGAAGTTGCTATCCTTTAAGTTCATTGGCTGAATTCAAAGGCTTACAGTCTATCCTGGTTGGCTAGTTTAAGTGGCATGCAGGTTTGCTAAGGGAGCGGGAAGTGGGAGTATGGGGCATTGAAAATCTTTGGCTGTTCATGAGTTATCTTTGGCTGTTAGCTGTATTCCTGGAATCTAAAGTAAATAAGAATTTTAATAACTCAGTGTGCTCAAAACAAAGAAGTGGGAGGCCTCTTAGAACTAGATTTTAAGATGGAGACACTCTCTTGTTCATATTTTTGATAGAAAAATCCTTATTTCTCACACTCCTCTCCCAAATTAACAGGTGGTTAGATCTTGGGACAGAGGCAAAGGACTATATAGTTAGCTACACCCTGAGTGCATCATTGAAAACCAGACACTAACTAAAGAGATCTCCATACTAGCAACAAAGTCCCTCTACTATAAGCAACCACAAACCTCAGTACAAAATAAAACAAACACAAATAGTAGAAACATGAGAAGACAAGACAAAATATTGCTTCCAAAACTCCCAACTCCCTCAAAACTAAATTATTCAAAAGGATAGATAATAAGAAGTAGGAAGACAGATCTTTTGCAAATGGGAAGGGGGCCAAGAGATGGATGGTGGGGGAGGGACAAAAGGGAGGGAATTAAAAAAAAGAAGAACCAAAATGTGTTATGGTCATGTACCGACTCCCTGCAGGGAATATGATCATCATGTACTATAAACATATGCCAATTAAAAAAAAATCACAATTGAAGAAAAAATAATAAAAGCAAGAAATGAAAAACGATCACGAGAAAAAGAATAAGATTTTGGCACATTGGAATGAAGCCTTTGGAGTTTGTGGTGTTCTATGTGTTTTATGTAGAGATGGAGAGGCTATCTCTGGTTTAATGGCTGCAATAGTCAGAACTCAAGTAGGATGGGATATGTTCTGTAGTTAGCAAGTACACTACGGAAGATACTGGAAATTTTTTTTCTGTTGACTTTTCTAATACACCTATTAGTTTTCTCACTATCCTGGTTTTCCAGAGGCCTTGTGATCAACTGTGCATTTTAATTGATCACAGGAGACTTGAGCACAGCCTCCTGAACAATAATACCTAACTGTGGGCCCTCTGAATTGTGGGCCCACAAGAAGTTCTAATAGTTTCAGCAATGCCAGTGAGTCATCTGCTGTCCCATTGTAATGCTCGAGTGGGCAACACACAATAGTAAGAACCTAGAAAGCTTAAAGCAAGGAGTGTAGGCAGAAAAGCAGCTTATGTCTTTGATCTCCCAGCCCTCAGTCTCAGAGGAAGATATTTCAAAAGTTGTCTCCTTCTTTTTGTATAAATAGTAGGGATTGAAACCCTTTGCACTGAGCTATTTCCCTGGTTCTTTTTTTTACTTTTTATTTTCGAGGCAGGATCTTGCTAAGTCACTAAGTTGCCAAAGCCAGGCTCAAACTTGTGATCTTCCTGCATCAGTCTCCCTGGGTGAATCATCATCCTTTTGTAGGATGTATATAGTTAGTGTCAGAAGCTAGAAGCTGATTCATAGCTCCTGTTCAGAAATACTAAAGATAATTGCATCTCAGGGCATCTTAAGACAGAATGGATGAAGAATGATAATTCTAGCTATCAGAGCCCAAAGCCAGGGCTCAGCTTTTCACTTTCCTAGTCAGCTTCACTTTACCCAAGTGAGAAATCTGTCTTTTGCACAGTTCTAATAAGATTCATTTGTTAGCTCTTTAGTTGGCTCAACTGCTTTTGGTTACTTACAAAAGCAAAGTTAATGTTACTAAACATTGTAATAGTTTTGTGCCTAATATCAACTGATCAATCTAAATCTAAACTGATCAATTTAATATTGCAAACTAGCATCTGCTTGATGTGGAAACAAATATTGCTGATGCTACACAAGTCAGGATAATTATAAAATGCTTATTAGAAAGTTCCTGCATGTATTTGTGCTAATATTATTTAATGAGTGGTTCATTATTCTCTCACCTATATATTCTCATATAGGGATCTAGTTTTGTTTCTGGGCTCTCTTTCTTTCAGTGAGATATTTTTCAACTTTTGTACTAGAACCAATTGTTTTCTTAATATAACTTTAAGGCATATTTTAAGTATATAGAACTGTACTGATTTTTTTAAATCAGAGAGGTAGATCTTTTGCAAATGGGAAGGGAACCAACACATGGAGGGAAAAGAGATGTAAAAAAATTAAGATGTTTTATATACATGTACCAACTCCTCGTAATGAATGTAGTCATTATTTACCGATAACACATGTTAATAAAACTATAAAAAGAATATGGGAAGATGTGATAAAAAGGACTACTCATTTTTAAAAAAATGAATTTATTGACAACTCTCCATTTGTTATTTTGGAAAACCTCTTTAAGATGACTAAATTCATATCAATGAGATTTTGATTATATTTATGTTTAATTAATAAACTAAAGGAAGTATTGATAATCTTAAAATAGTGCCGTCAAGTAACATGACATATTTTTCTTTTTCAGAGGTCTTCTTTTCTCTTATTAAGCAAAATAGCATTTTTTTTGTATTAAATTCTTTTATTGGTACATTGTAGGTATACAACACAATTACATTTCTCACTGGGAATTGTACCTTTATATAATGCATCTCGGTTCTTATTTTTTCCCCATTCCTAGCCCTCCCTCCACCCCCTCCACCCTTCCCTATTTACAAAGACTTTATTTCCATTTTTTCCATTTCTCATCATTTTTTCCTTTCCCTTATTTCCTTTCCCCTGCCCCTCCCACTACCCCTACCCTTTCGAACCTTTTCTTCCTATTTTACATTTTCGATTATTCATTCTAATCATTGGTACATTTTAGGTATACAATATAATGACATCATTGGAAATTTGCACCTTTACATAGTGTCTCTTGGTTCTTATTTTTTACCCTTGCCCAGCCCTCCCTTCAACCCCTCCAGTCCTCCCTATTTACAAAGATTTTGTTCCTATTTTTCCATTTTCTCATATTAATCCCATTCCCTTCTATCCTTTCCCTTAGCTCTCCCACTTCCTTCCCCTTTGCTGCTTTTCTTCCTGTTTCACATGACCTATTATACATTTAGTCCTTATTTACACTTTCAGTTTCTCACACCAGAGAAACTATTCGGTATTTACACATGTGTGTGCTATTTATTTCACTTAAGAGTATGGCCTCAATGTGCATCCACTTAGCTATAAATGTCTCTAATTTCTCATTTTTTATGGCTGAGTAGTACTCCACTTTATAAAAAAACCACATTTTCTTGATCCAGTCTCCAGTTGATGGGCATTTGGGCTGTTTCCAAGTTTTAGCTATTACAAACTGCCCTGCTATGAACATGAGTGCACATATATCACTGTGGTATGATTCTTTTAATTCTTTGGGGAAGATCCCCAGCAGTGGAATAGTGGGGTCAAATGGGACTTTCAGTCCTAGTTCTTTGAGGTATCTCCATACTAATTTCCACAGTGGTTGCACCAGTCTACACTCCCACCAGCAGTGGAGCAGGGTTCCTCTTTCCCCACAGCCCCATCAGCATTTATTGGTTGATTTCATGATAGCAGCCATTCTTTCTGGAGTGAGGTGGAATCTCAGCGTTGTTTTCATTTGCATCTCTCGAATGACCAGTGATGTTGAACATTTTTTCATGTATTTATTTGCTATTTGTACTTCTTTGTCTGAGAAATGTCTGTTCATTTCAGATGCCCATTTTTGGATTGGGTCTTTAAATTTGGGAGGTCTGATCTTTTTAAGTTCTTTATAGATTTGAGATAGTAGACCTTTGTCTGAGGAAGAGCAGGTGAAGATTTTTTCCCACATTGTGGGTTGTCTCTTCACACTGCTGGTGGTTTCTCTTGCTGTGCAGAAGCCTTTTAATAAGAAGAGATCCCATTTGTTGATTGTTTGTGCTAGTTCACGGACAACTGAGGTTTTGTTCATAAAATCTTTTCCTACATTGATGTCTTCAAAGGTTCTACCTAACCTCTGTTCCAACTGGTTCAGAGTTTCTATTTTAATATTTAGATCTTTAATCCATTTTGATTTTAGTTTAGTGTATGGTGAGAGATATAGGTCTAGTTTTAGTCTTTGGCAAGTTGAAGCCCAATTTTTCCAGCATCATTTATTAAAGAGGCTATCTTTCCTCCAGTGAGGGTGTTTGGCTCCTTTTTCAAAGATGAGATGGCTGAGTGTGTCTGGCATTATTTCTGCATCTTCTAATCTGTTCCACTGGTCCTCAAGTCTGTTTCTTTGCCAGTACCATGCTGTTTTTATCACAGTAGTTTTGTAGTAGAGTTGCAGGTTGGGGATTGTGATACCCCCTGCCATGTCTCTGTTACCTAGAGTTGCTTTTGCCATTCTGGGTCTCTTCTTACTCCAAATGAATTTTTGGATTGTTTTCTCGAGGTCTATGAAGTATGCTGCTGGGATCTCAATTGCAATTGCATTAAATCTATATAGCAGTTTTGGAAGTATGGCCATTTTCACTATATTAATCCTTCCTACCCAGGAGCAGGGGATGTCTGTCCATTTTCTGATATCATCTTCGATCTCTCTTTTCAGAGTGCCATAGTTTTCAGAGAAGAGGTCTTTGATTTCTTTGGTTAGGTTGATTCCTAGGTATTTCAGTTTTTTGGATGCTATTGTGAAAGGAATTATTTGCCCTATTTCTCTCTCAGTGAGTCTGTCATTGGTGTAGAGGAAAGCTCTTGATTTTTTTGTGTTGACCTTGTAATCAGCTACTTGACTGAATTTGGTTATGAAGTCTAGAAGACTTTTGGTGGAGTTCTTGGGGTCTTCTATATAGAGTATCATGTCATCTGCAAATAATGACAATTTGACTTCTTCATTTCCTATCTTTGTTCCTTTTATTTCTTTCTCTTGTCTAATTGCCATGGCTAATGTTTCCAGAACTACATTGAACAAGAGTGGTGATAGTGGACATCCTTGTCTTGTTCCTGATTTTAGTGTGAAGGATTTCAGTTTTTGACCATTGAGTATGATATTGACTGTTGGTTTTTCATAGATGGTTTCTATCAGTTTGAGGTACAGACCATCTATTCCAATTTTTTGTAGGGTTTTTATCATAAATGCATGTTGGAGTTTGTCAAATGCTTTTTCTGCATCTATGGAGATAATCATATGGTTTTTGTCCTTGCCTCTATTGATATCGTGTATTACATTAATTGATTTTTGTATATTGAACCATCCCTGCATCCCTGGGATGAATCCCACTTGATCAGGGTGTATGATCTTCTTGATGATCTTCTGCATTCTATTTGCCAGTATCTTATTAAGGATTTTTGCATCTATGTTCATTAGTGAGATTGGCCTATAGTTCTCTTTTTCAGTTGGGTCTTTCTCTGCTTTGGGGATCAAGGTGATGCTTGCTTCCAGGAATGAATTTGGAAGTATTGCTTCCCTTTCAATTTCATTGAAGAGTTTAAACAGTAGTGGCAGTAGTTCCTCTCTAAATGTCTTGTAGAATTCAGCAGTGAAGCCATCAGGGCCCTGGCTTTTCTTAGTTGATAAGTTTTTAATTACATTTTCAATTTCATTGGTTGATATTGGCTTGTTCAGGACTTTTAGGTCTTCTTCATTCAACTTTGGTAATTCATATGTATCTAGGAATCTGTCCATTTCTTCTGTGTTGTCCATCTGATTGGCATATAGGTTCTGGAAGTAGGTATTGATGATCCTCTGGATTTCTGCTGGGTCTGTTGTCATTTCACCCTTTTCATTCCTAATTGCATGGATTTGGGCCTTTTCTTTCCCTTTTCTGACAAGGTTGGCCAAAGGTTTGTCAATTTTGTTGATTCTTTCGAAGAACCAACTCTTGGCTTCGTTGATTTTTTTGTTTTGTTCTCTTAGTCTCCATTGCATTGATTTCTCCTCTGATCTTTATAATTTCTTCCCTTGTATGAGCTTTGGGGTTGTCCTGCTCTTCTTTTTCTAGAAGCTTGAGGTTCAGCATCAGGTTGTTTAATTGGGCTTATTCTGTTTTCCTAATATGCATATTCACTGCTATGAATTTCCCTCATAAGACTGCTTTCATTGTGTCCCATAGATTCCGGTATGTTGTATTGTCATTGTCATTTAATTGAAGGAACTGTCTGATTTCTTCTTTAATTTCCTCTGTGACCCATTGGTTATTCAGAAGTGTGTTGTTCAATTTCCACGTGTTTATGAAATTTTTTGAGTTTCTTTTGCTATGGATCTCCAATTTCATCGCACTATGGTCTGATAATATACAGGGGATAACTTCAATTCCTTTGCACTTCCTTAAACATGTTCTATGTGTGAGTATGTGGTCTATTTTGGAGAATGACCCATGTGCAGCTGAGAAGAATGTGTATTCTGATTTTGTGGGGTGGAAGACTCTGTAAACATCTGTTAAGTTCATTTGTTCAAGAGTTCAATTGAGTTCTAGTATTTCATTACTTATTTTTAGTCTAGTTGATCTATCTATTTGTGACAGTGGGGTGTTGAGGTCCCCCACTACAATTGTATTAGTGCATATATGACTTTTCATGTCCATTAGTATTTGTTTTATATAGTTGGGTGCACTAGTGTTTGGTGCATAGATATTTATGATTGTCATCTCTTCCTCTTGGATTCTTCCCTTTACAAGGATGTAGTGTCCTTCTTCGTCTCTCTTCATCAGTGTTGGTTTGAAATCTACTTGATCTGCCAAAAGGATAGCTACTCCTGCTTTTTTTCGGGTTCCTGTCACATGCAGTATTGTTTTCCACCCTTTAACTTTCAGTCTATGAGCTTCCTTTTGAATGAAGTGTGTTTCTTGTATGCAGCATATTGTTGGATTTTGCTTCTTGACCCATTCTGCCAGTCTATTTCTTTTGATTGGTGAATTGAGACCATTAACATTGATGGTTATAACTGAAATGTATTGACTTGTCATTGCCATGACTTTTTCTTTTTGTTGGGTTCTCCCCCTTTACCTTTAATTTCTTGTCATGCCAGATGGGTTCATTCTGCTTTGCTTCCTGGGGTTGTGATCCTCAATGTCTGTTCCTAGGATATTGTGTAAAATTCTTTGGAGTGCTGGTTTGGTATTCACGAAGTTCCTAAGGTGCTCTTTGTCATGAAAGTATCTTATTTCTCCATCCATTTTGAAAGATAGTTTTGCAGGGTACATCAATCTGGGTTGGAGGCTGTTTTCTTTTAGGGCTTGGAATATGTCACTCCAAGCTTTTCTTGCCTTGATGGTTTGTGTTGAGAAGTCTGCTGTGATTCTGATGGGCTTTCCTTTGTATGTGAGTTGTTTCTTTTCTCTGACTGCTTGGAGAACTTTTTTCTTCTGTTGTGTTTCTGGAATCTTAACAATTATCTGCCTATGTGTAGATTTTTTTTTGATCAAGGCTATTTGGAGTCCTATGTGCCTCACTTATCTGTATGTCAAGCTCTTTCCCCCTGCTTGGGAAGTTTTCTGCCATTATTTCTGTGAAGAGATTTTTTATGTCATCTGCACTCTCTCCTCATTTTTCATTGAGCCCAATCAGTTTTATGTTATTCTTTTTTGCATCATCTATCAGCTGCTGGATTGATTTCTCACGTTCCCTTATAATTTTGAAGCAATTTTTTCTTTTCCTGGTCACTAATTGCAATCTTATCTTCTATATCTGAAATTCTGCCCTCACATTGGCTCATTCTGCTGTGTAGAGTTTCAGTGGAGTTTTTCATGTCCTGGAAATCTATTTGCATCTGTTTTATGGATTCCATTTGTTTCTTATGTTGGGATTCCATCATGTTCCTGAGCTCCTCTCTAGATTTATTAATCATGTCTTTCACTAGGGGCACAATTTCTCCTGTTATCTGAGAAATTATTTCTGATTTCATTTTTTCCAGATCCCCTTTTGTTGCCAGTTCAGTGGGTCCAGGTGGTTGAGTATCAGAGTGTTCCATCTTATTTCCCTTTGGGGTTGCTGTAGGTGATCTGGAAGTCTGGTTTTGAGACTTATTTACATGTTTTCTCATTTCGACTGGGGTGGGGGGCTTTTAGTGCCTGCACAGATTACCTCCTCTGAGCTGGGTGAGGTGGGACAGGGGCCAGGAGCAGCGGTAGGGATGGTGACCCAAAAGCCCTTTCCTGTGGGCTGGGAGCAGCCAGAGGGATGGTTGCTGGGAAACCCCTTCCTCTGGATCAGGAGCAGTGGGATGGTGGCTCAGAAGCCCCTCCCTCTGGGCCAGGAGTGGTGGGAGGGATGGTGGCCTGGAAGCCCCTTTCTCTGGGCCAGGAGCAGTGGGACAGAAGGTGGCCCAAAAGCCCTTTCCTCTGGGCTGGGAGCAGCGGGAGGGATGGTGACTGGGAAGTCCCTTCCTCTGGACCAGGAGCAGTGGGACGACGGCTCAGAAGCCCCTACCTTTGGGCCAGAAACAGTGGGACTCAGTACCTTGGTCTGGTGGTCTGGTGTCCTCTGCGTCTTTGTAGTGTGGAATCACGTGGCTGCCTGTCTGCAGTGAGGTGATTTGGTGTCTTCCGCGCGACTCACGACCTCAGTAGGGCTTGCACAGACCTGCCTGTCTGCAGCGGGCCGATTCGTCGTGTGTTCCATGCGACTGGGGACCTCGGTATGGTGTGGGCAGACCTGCCTGTCTGCAGCGGGGTGATTCCGTGTCTTCTGCGTGACTCAAAACCTCGGTAGGGCATGCCAAAATAGCATTTCTTTATGCAGAGGATACCTTGTATATTTTTCTTAAATATTTCCTTGTTTATCTAAATTTTACATTATGAAATTGAAAGTTTTATCATTGTCTTATGGATTGGATTTACAAAAAATTATATGATCTTGTTATTTCTGGAATATAGAAAATTTATTGATTCTGGTATGTTTACATCCAAAATCCTAATTGAACTATCCTGGGACTTCTAATATTTTTTCAGTTGATTTTCTTGGAATTTTACATTATCTTGGTTACACAACCATGTCTCTATTAAATAGTTTTGTTTCATCTGATATTTGTGCCCTGATTTCTTTTCTCTGATTAATCTTTTATTCTAGGGCCACCAGAATAATAGTTGTGGGTAAGGGCATCTTTTTCTTATTTCTAGATCAAATGAGGATATATCTGCATTTCATATTCTTTCATCTTTTTTATATTCAAATGTATTGACATTTTAATGAGTACTAATTTTGACAATGCTGTTGACATAATGTTATATTTTGAGGGCATTTAATTAAACATCTATTAATATTAATGTAGCAGTTTTCATATTTTGGAGCCAATAATTTTTCTTCAATTTTCAGACATTTTTATGTGTTCTTAACATGCTTGCATCTGTGGTTCCCAGTGTAGAATGGGCACTGTGGGCAGCTTTTTGCCTCCTTTTCCAGATCTGACTGACAGGAACCTGCAGAGATATCTTTACTTTCCCCGTAAGACCTACTTTCTGAATCCCCTTTCTGCCTCCTGGTTTAGCCCTTTTCCAGAGCAATCAAAAGCATGAACATCTAATCTCTTCCAGGTCCTTTCACCTTTCAAAGATATCAGATTACAGTAGTATAGCATTAGTACATTTCTCAAAATATGGGTTTTTCTATTGTGAATAATATCATGTGTACAAAATTAGTGGTTTGGCCCACTTATAATCATAAGCCCACAGATTAAAAAGTCCCTGCATTCAGAGATGGAGACTGCTACCAATACCTAGAACAAAGCTTGGAACACAGTAGACACTTATTTCTTTTATGTTTGTTATTTTCAAATAATTTTATAGTAATGTGATGATACTTTAAAACAGTACATAGAATTTTTGATAATTTTTAGAAGTAGTTTCGAGTTTGAGAAACAGTGTATTAAACATAAATTATCTACAAAAGCACTAACTGCTTATTCCTAAGACAAACTACATTGTTGTACAGAACACTCAGGTGTTTGCACTGGCAGCCTCAAACTTGTGTTGTTAGAAAGGAGTCTTTGCAGTATTTTTGTATAACTGAAAGTCCAGTGATTTTCCTTTCTCTAAACCAAGGGTTCATCTACAACAGAGGAAGATCTGTACTTTCCTAAAGGGGTATAATACTAGTTGCAATTTCTAAATGGAACATTTTTCAGTTTTCACCCATGCAGTGTTTAAAAAACCCTTGGAACTCCATAGCAGCTGGGGTTACTTTGATTAAAAAGAAGCAATTTAGAATTCCCTGAGAGAGGGGAGTGCTTAAATCTGGAAGTGCTTGAAAGACATCTCATTATTTTCAAATATTTATGGTGGAAATTACTGTAAATGAGCTGTGAACTTATGGTCTCCTCAAATCATGTCCAAGAATGATGGTTTGAAGCAACTATAATTTGCATTTTCTTAAAGAATAATATTTGGGTAGAACAACTTACAGGTAAGGTAAACCAGGACGGCTCTTGTTCTAAGACTCCATAGCAAGGAGCGATGTTTTAGTGGTCTACTGCTGCATCCCAAAGCCTAGTGCTTAAAATAACAAACAATTATTACGTATTATGGTTCCATAGGTTGCCAGGGTTCGGCTGGAAGCCTGTTCTTGGAATCTCTTGTACAGTTTCACTCAGATAGAAGCAAGAGCTGGAGACATTTGAAGGTCAGCTGGGGTGGATATCTGAAATGAATGAGTCACATGGCTGGCAACTGATGTTGACCATATTGTCTGGAAGACCAACTCCAGTAGCCACAAGTGGCCCCTCTATGTGGCTCCCCACCAAGGCAGGAGAGCTGGATTCTGAAAGGGAGAACTTCCTGAAACATCTCCGGGGAGATGCAGATGTGAAGCTTCTTATGATTTGGCCCTGGACACTATAAAATGTCACTTCTGCCACATTCCATCAGTCAAGTAAGCCACTCAGGCCTCCAAGTTTCGATGGTAGGACAGATAGATCCCACCTTTGGATAAGCATGAGCCAAACTTACATTCTCTGTCCAATAATCTTGGTGGAAGATCTCCAAAATGATATAGGGGGAATAGAGGTAATTCCCAAACCTACTAGATATCCAAAATGCGAGTTCGTGTTCTCTAAAATTGAAGAATGAATTCTAGAAACAATGGAGGTTAAGAGTAGGAAAAATATACTGAGAGAGAGATAGCTTCTGTCTAAGAGGGACAGAAGGGGGACCAGAAAGTGAGTTGCCCCTATTCTTTCATCGTCTAAGAGATTCTCTACTGTATTGGAGGATTTTAAATTCATAAGACTTAATTCTTTGAAGTTTTGATAGAACTTTCATATTAAAAACCTGGTGTCATTTTGGGAAATAAATTTTTGACTACATTTTATATAGTTATTGAACTGAATTCTCAGGTGTTCTGTCACATTTTATACTTTGGTAATTTTAATTTTTTTGTGTATTAATCCTTTCTTATAGTTGCATTTATATTGGTTAAAGAGTTGAACATAATATTCTCTTGTAATAAAAACTCCATCTTAATGATTGCTTTTCTTTCTCCATCCACTTACTATTTATGTCTTGTCTTTTCTTATTGGTTAGAATTGGTATACATATATCTGTTTCAGCATTCTTTTCGAAGAATTAGCTCTATATTTTATCTATCTGTATGCCATTTTGTTCATCTTTTATTCTATGAATTTTTCTTTTTTATAAAAAGTTTTAAAATTACATTTTAATTTATTTTGTTATCCTTTTTCCTGACTTCTTAGTTGAATGCTTAGTTCATTTTCAGTTGTTTTCTAATAATGTGTTTAATGTTTTATATTTTTTTCTAAGTACCAGTTTGGATACACCCTATAAATTTTAATGTGTAGTTCTCATAGTTGTTTATTTGTAAATAGACTAGTTTTGGTGATCTTGAAAACAGTCTGCTTTTTGTGAATTTATGGTATTAAATTGTGATTATGTCTTTGTGGCTTATAAATTTTGACTTTGATGAATTTCTTGAGTTTGATTATGACTTAACATATGGCCACTTTTTGTGTAGTGTTTCAGAGCTATTTGATCCCTGAGTTTTTTTTTTTGTACTGGGGATCAAACTCGGGACCTTGCGTTTGTGCGGCAGGCGACAGAACCACTGAGCTAAATCCCCGGCGTTTCAGAGCTATTTGAAAGGAAAGATAGTCTCTGCATGTTTTTATTTATTCTTTATATGTTAATAAATAAACTTGGTAATAGTGTTATTTAAATTCTTTGTAAACATCTTTATTGTTTGTATACTTAACATCCTTTTTTTTGAGAGAGATTAATGTTTTCTACTGTAATTTTGACTTTGATAAATACACATTTTTTCTAATAGGTTTTTTTTAAGTTTGATGGTATACTATCTAGGCATAAGGGTTCATAACTATAGTTACATGCTTTGGGAAATTATGGCTTATATCATTATAAATCCCTCCTTGTCCCATTTCATGCCTTTTGACCTAAATACTACATTTTACAATGTAATAATGCCACAATGCTTTCTTTTATGTAATTTCTCTGCCATGTAATACATGTATTATATGGCATGTATATATATTAATTACATGGCAGGGATATATATATATATATATATATATATATATATATATATATTTGAAATCTCTGTTTTTTTATTGCAAATAGCATGCTGGTGAAAATTATACCTGTATCTTGAAATTCTTTTTATTGATAGATTTGATCTTATTTTAATCACCTTATTGTGTTTTTATTTATTTTTATTTTTTTAAACATTCAATAAATCATTTATTTGTAAATAAATAATAAACATATACTAAACCTAAAAATTTAGACAACCAAGACTACATTAGTAATCCATAAGCATATAAAATGAGACCCATTTTGCAGAGCTGAATATTGAATAACATTACCTATGTTATCATTTATAATCTCAATTATTGCCAATTCTGGTTATTTTCACTAAAGATTCTTATTAATTGTAATACATGGCACATTTTTACCTACATAACATAGCACCAAATGTAAAAACTTCTGAAAGGGGAGAGAAACTAAGGATTGGTGTTTCGGAGTATCTACATTTTAAATATTAACTCTTTCGCATACTTTTCTTCCTCTTTACACAAAAGGTACTAAATAAGTTACATTTAAATGTACTACTTATGGCGGGGGATTTAGCTCAGTGGTTTCGCTGCCTGCTGCCCAAGCGCAAGAACCCGAGTTCGATCCCTGGTTAAAAAAGAAAAAAGTACTACTTATATTTCTTGCTTTGATATATATTCATAAAATCTATGTTGTCTAAATTTTTAGGCTTACATAGTTAGAAATTTAAAATATATACTTTTATGGATATGACAGCTAATTGAAATAAGTTAGCACAATCATTTGAATTGGTTGTCTGCATACTGGGCAGGGTTTATTTCTTTTCTTTAGCTTCTTTGCACATGTGAAACATGACATAATATGTCCTGTTTTGCCATGAACAATGCAACCATTTTTAGGTCGACCTTGGCAAATCACACAAGGTTCAATGGCATTAAGGGGAAAAGTAGATTCCACACTTTCTTGTTTCTCTTGTGTTTCTTCCTTCTCCAACTCTTTAACATCTTCCTGGCTGCTATATTTTGTTTTTATTTTTATCACAGTATATTATATGTGCTTTATCATATCCTGATTTTTCTTAGATCATGTTATTTCTTTCTACTCCCATTTCTCTTCTAGTGGTTTAATTTTTTCCTATTTCTGTCATTCATCATAAAATTTTAGCAAACATCACAACATATTTTCCTATGTAAAAATTAGTATTTCTTTAGCAGTATATTAATCCGACACCATCTCCTCCTTTCTACTCTCATAACTGAGATTTGTTGCAATCACAAAGTGTTTCTTTCTAGTGTTATTTATTGTTATACCTTCAAAATACATTAAACTTTTATAATATTTTCATATTTATAGAAAACTTAAAAGATAGTTCATATAGCTCCCATTTATCCCACACCAGTTTATTATAAACATTTCACATTGGTACATTTGTTATGATTAATGAACCAAGTCTGATATAGCATTGTTGAACAAAGCCCATACTTCATTCAGATTTCCTTATATTTTAGACATTTTCTCCACCAAAACAGCAGATTATATGTAGTTATTATGTTTTCTTAGACTCCTCTTGGTTATGACAGTTTTCCAGACTTGCTATACTTTTAATGAGTATATTTGTTTCCTGTGGATGCTGTAAGAAATTACTATAGACTTATAGCATAGAGCAATAGAAAGTTATTCAACCACAGTTCTGGAGAAGGTTAGGAGTTGGAAATCCTGCAGATGACTTCTGTTAAGGGGCTAAGGAGACTCATCCTTTCCCTTTTCTAGTTCTGGAGGCTCCCATGCTATGTTAGTCAACTTTTCATCACTGACAAAATACCTGAAAAAATCAATTTATAGATTTTATAGACTTTCAGTTGATGGTGAGCTGGTTCAATTGCTTTTGGCCTGTAGTGCATGAGGCTGAAACATCATGGCGAAGGGAATGGTAAAGGAAAGTTGCCCACCTCATGGAGAAGATAGCAGAGAGAGAAAAAGAGAGCCAGAGAGAAAGGGGCAGGAACAAGATATAATCCCCAAGGTTACAGCCCCATAACCCACTCCCTTTAAGCCCCACCTCCTTAGATTCCATCATCTCCCAATAATGCCATCAAATTGAATTAATCAGTAGATTAATTCACTACTGAAGTTAGAACTGTATGATCCAATCACCTTCCAAAAGTGCATCAGCTAACAACCAAGCCTCCAGCATATGTCCTATGGGGAAATTTTTGATTAAAATATAATGCCTGGCTCATGGCTATATCACTCCTGTCTCTGCCGCCATCTTCATATTTCCTTCACCAATGTATGTCTCTGTGTTAATTTTCCCTCTGCCTTTATTTTGCAAAGACACTTATATTGCCATTTAGTATTTTTTTCCAAGATAAATTTTTTCATCTCAAAATCAAAGACTATGTTTTCCACATAAGGTATTATTTACAAGTTCTAGGGAGTAAGACCTTAAGTTATTCATTGTACTTTCAATAATTTTGAATTTTGAGGATATGATCAACTGTCTTATAGGATGTCTTCTATTGAACTTTCACTATTGTTTCTTAATAGGTTATGGATATTTGGAAAGTAGGCCACAGGGGTGAAACATCATTTTCATCCTTTCATATAAAAGGTATATACAGTTTATATGACCTACTATTGTTAATTTTGACTATACTACTTAGTTTTTCCATTGTTGGACACAGTACTAGATATCTACAACTTAAAGGAGGAGACATTTAATTTGGCTCACAGTTCATGCGATTCAGTCCACAGTTTACTGGCTCAAGCAAGAAACATCACAGTGGTGGGGAATGGCAGAGGAAAGCTGCTGATTCCATGAAAGCCAGAAAGCAGAGAGATAAGGGAGGAGTTGGGAAAGGAGATATACCCTCCGAAGGCATGCCAGTGACACAGTGACACACCTCTTCCAACCAGCTATGAATTTATCAAAAGATCAGTCTACTGATGAGTATAGTGCTTCCATGATCCAGTTGCCTTCCAAAAGCCTCACCTCTAAACACACAAGACTTTGAGGGGACATTCTAGGTTTAAACAATAACATTGACCTTGATCACCTGGCTGAAGTGATGTTTGTCATATTTCTTTAAAGTTACATTTTGCTTCTCACTTTACATACTGCACTTTTTGAAGGAAGTCATCATGCAGAAGCCACAGTTGAGGAATAGATATGTCTTAACTTTCCTATTTATTTATATAAATATGGACTCACAGACATTTATTTTATGATTTGGTAATAATCCTATTATGACCTTATTTATTTGTGGCTCAAATCATTGCCTTTTAAGCCATTGAAAGCTCTTTCATTTGGCTCTGGAATCTCTTTGGCATTCTGCCATCAGTGTAGGTTTATTTCTTTATTTGAGCACTCCCTTACTGTATTTTCTGGCACTACAGGATGTTCTAGGCCAATCTTATATAGTATTTCCTGTCTTGGTCCTAGAAGCAGCCATTCCTTTAAATGAAACCCTGAATTTTTTATTGGAGAATGATATTAGAAACCAAGATCAGGACACTAGTTATTTTATACACTTGTTCTTAGCCAAAAGGCTGAGAAGCGATATCCTCAATATTTTATGACATGGGGTTGCCATTTATTTTAGATCATTTCAACTGATAGAGCAAGGAGATATGTGTGAATATAACAGCATAATATATAGTTATTTATAAATATTTGTATATGTAATTATTTATATTTACATTAATCCAGACATTAGGTTGAACTGGTGTCTCCAATTGTAATCCTTTATATTGATCATTCTTACCTACACCCCTTGTTTATCTTTAATTCCTCGTTTTAATAGCAACAAAACTGGTTTCCACATCTACCATCCATTTACAGTAGTATCTCAGTTCACTGACTTAATTCTTTCCAAGATTCTAGTTACAAACTGAATTGGATGAGAAATGAATCAAATTCCCCCATCAGGTCAATATTGAACCTAACCATTGAATTTATATCAGAATTAACTCATATCCACTGGGAAATGACTTTATTAACTAATGCACAGTACTTATGTACAGTTCCTTGGTCTTTGGTCCTAATGGACTCTGCCATTTCCAAAGGAATTTAGGTCAGCACCTTTTCTCTCTACTCTCTTTAGTTAAGATTTTTTTATACATTTATAATAACAATTAGATTCTTTTGTCACAGTTAGCATTCCTTAATAGAAACCCCTAATCTTCTAAATAACTTTCTCACTCAAATACATTAAAGTTCACCTTTTGTTCTGTAAAGTTCAATAGGTTATGACAAATGTGTAATGTCATGTATCTACCATTGCATTATAGTATAGAACACTTTCACTGACCTGAAAATTCCTAGCTAAAAATTACCTATTCTATTTTCTCATTCTACTAAGCCCCAGGGAATCACTTATCTTTTTTTACTATCTCTATTATTTTACCTTTCCCAGGTTGTAATGTAATTGGATTTATACAGTATGTAGCTTTTCCAGACAGGCTTCTTTCACATAGTAGTGTGCCTTATTTCGTCTTCCACATTGACTTTGGGTTTTCTCAGGAACTTTTTTTTTGTTGTTGTTAAATTCTTTTATTGGTACATTGTAGGTATACAACACAATTACATTTCTCATTGGGAATTGTACCTTTACATAATGCATCTTGGTTCTTATTTTTTCCCCATTCCTAGCCCTCCCTTCACCCCCTCCACCCTTCCCTATTTACAAAGACTTTATTTCCATTTTTTTCCATTTCTCACCATTTTTCCTTTCCCTTCTTTCCTTTCCCCTGCCCCTCCCACTACCGCTACCCCTTGGACCTTTTCTTCCTATTTTGCATTATCGATTATTCATTCTAATCATTGGTACATTTTAGGTACACAATATAATGACATTCATCATTGGAAATTTGCACCTTTACATAATCTCTCTTGGTTCTTATTTTTCACCCTTGCCCAGCCCTCCCTTCAACCCCTCCAGTCCTCCCTATTTACAAAGATTTTGTTCTTATTTTTCCATTTTCTCATATTAATACCATTCCGTTCTATCCTTTCCCCTAGCCCTCCCACTTCCTTCCCCTTTGCCCCTTTTCTTCCTATTTCACATTACCTATTATACATTTCAGTCCTTATTTACACTTTCAGTTTCTCACACCAGAGAAACTATTCAGTATTTATACATGTGTGTCCTATTTATTTCACTTAAGAGTATGGCCTCAATGTGCATCCATTTAGCTATAAATGTCTCTAATTTCTCATTTTTTATGGCTGAGTAGTACTCCACTTTATAAAAAAACCACATTTTCTTGATCCAGTCTCCAGTTGATGGGCATTTGGGCTGTTTCCAAGTTTTAGGTATCACAAACTGCGCTGCTATAAACATGGGTGCACATATATCACTGTGGTATGATTCTTTTAATTCTTTGGGGAAGATCCCCAGCAGTGGAATAGTGGGGTCAAATGGGACTTCCAGTCCTAGTTCTTTGAGGTATCTCCATATTGATTTCCACAGTGGTTGCACCAGTCTACACTCCCACCAGCAGTAGAGCAGGGTTCCTCTTTCTCCACAGCCCCACCAGCATTTGTTATTGGTTGATTTCATGATAGCAGCCATTCTTTCTGGAGTGAGGTGGAATCTCAGCGTTGTTTTCATTTGCATCTCTCGAATGACCAGTGATGTTGAACATTTTTTCATGTATTTATTTGCTATTTCTACTTCTTTGTCTGAGAAATGTCTGTTCATTTCAGATGCCCATTTTTGGATTGGGTCTTTAAATTTGAGAGGTCTGATCTTTTTAAGTTCTTTATAGATTCGAGATAGTAGACCTTTGTCTGAGGAAGGGCAGGTGAAGATTTTTTCCCACATTGTGGGTTGTCTCTTCACACTGCTAGTGGTTTCTCTTGCTGTGAAGAACCCTTTTAATAAGAAGAGATCCCATTTGTTGATTGTTTGTGCTAGTTCATGGGCAACTGAGGTTTTGTTCATACAATCTTTTCCTACACCGATGTCTTCAAGAGTTCTACCTAACCTCTGTTCCAACTGGTTCAGAGTTTCTATTTTAATATTTAGATCTTTAATCCATTTTGATTTTAGTTTAGTGCATGGTGAGAGATATAGGTGTAGTTTTAATCTTTGGCAAGTTGAAGCCCAATTTTTCCAGCATCATTTATTAAAGAGGCTATCTTTCTTCCAGTGAGGGTGTTTGGCTCCTCTTCAAAGATGAGATGGCTGAGTGTGTTTGGCGTTGTTTCTGCATCTTCTAATCTGTTCCACTGGTCCTCAGGTCTGTTTCTTTGCCAGTACCATGCTATTTTTATCACAGTAGCTTTGTAGTATAGTTGCAGGTTGGGGATTGTGATACCCCCTGCCATGTCTCTGTTACCTAGAATTGCTTTTGCTATTCTGGGTCTCTTCTTGTTCCAAATGAAGTTTTTTTTATTGTTTTCTCCAGGTCCATGAAGTATGCTGCTGGGATCTCAATTGGAATTGCATTAAATCTATATAGCAGTTTTGGAAGTATGGCCATTTTCACTGTGTTGATCCTTCCTACCCAGGAGCAGGGGATGTCTGTCCATTTTCTGATATCATCTTCAATCTCTCTTTTCAGAGTGCCATAGTTTTCAGAGAAGAGGTCTTTGATTTCTTTGGTTAGGTTGATTCCTAGGTATTTCAGTTTTTTGGATGCTATTGTGAAAGGAATTATTTGCCCTATTTCTCTCTCAGTGAGTCTGTCATTGGTGTAGAGGAAAGCTCTTGATTTTTTTGTGTTGACCTTGTAACCAGCTACTTGACTGAATTTGGTTATGAAGTCTAGAAGACTTTTGGTGGAGTTCTTGGGGTCTTCTATATAGAGTATCATGTCATCTGCAAATAATGACAATTTGACTTCTTCATTTCCTATTTTTATTCCTTTTATTTCTTTCTCTTGTCTAATTGCCATGGCTAATGTTTCTAGAACTATATTGAACAAGAGTGGTGATAGTGGACATCCTCGTCTTGTTCCTGATTTTAGTGTGAAGGATTTCAGTTTTTGACCATTTAGTATGATATTGGCTGCAGGTTTTTCATAGATGGCTTTTATCAGTTTGAGATAGAGACCATCTATTCCAATTTTTTGTAGGGTTTTTATCATAAATGCATGTTGGATTTTGTCAAATGCTTTTTCTGTGTCTATGGAGATAATCATATGGTTTTTGTCCTTGGCTC
This sequence comes from Heterocephalus glaber, assembly GCF_053883595.1. Taxonomy (NCBI): domain Eukaryota; kingdom Metazoa; phylum Chordata; class Mammalia; order Rodentia; family Bathyergidae; genus Heterocephalus; species Heterocephalus glaber. Next base: position 57,334,844 of record NW_028258324.1, read on the forward strand.
TATTGATATAGTGTATTACATTGATTGATTTGCATATATTGAACCATCCCTGCATTCTTGGGATGAATCCCACTTGATCAGGGTGTATGATCTTCTTGATGATCTTCTGCATTCTATTGGCCAGTATCTTATTAAGGATTTTTGCATCTATGTTCATGAGTGAGATTGGCCGATAGTTCTCCTTTTCGGTTGGGTCTTTCTCTGCTTTGGGGAACAAGGTGATGCTTGCTTCCAGGAATGAATTTGGAAGTATTGCTTCCCTTTCAATTTCACTGAAGAGTTCTGAGGAACTTCTTAAATAGAGTCTGTGTCTTGCAGCTATTTCCTCTGTAATCAGCTCTTATTTTGGGACCCTGTTAATGTCAAAGTGAGATATGGGTGTGGGGAACTATTCTATGATCTCAAAGTTAAATATTTGTCCTTTAATGGGCCTATGTCTCTGTCCTGAGACCTTCATAAAGATTACTTAAATTTTTCTTTTCTCCCCTTTGATGAGACAGGAAGGTTAGTTAGAGGGAGCTAGGTTTGGGTTATTGCCCTTCTCTGAGGGCTGGTTGAAACTCTGAATTGAGGAACAATGTTAAGCCCTTGACAAAATAGTTTAAGCTTTAGTTATTTATTTTCTATTATTAATCTATTTTTTTTGATACTGGGGATTGAACTTGGGTCCTTGCGCTTGCAGAGCAGGCGGCAAAACCACTGAGCTAAATCCCTGGCCCCATTAATCTTAAATGAAGAACAAAATTGTTTCAGAAATTTGATCCTAATAAACTCTAACAATATGAAAACTGTAACAAATGTCACAGCTCTCTGTTGGACTGGCTCTTTATCTGCAATACAGTGAGGCAGAATAAATGGATTTAAAAATTTAAATATGACTTTAAAAATCATAAACAGAAAAGTAGAGGCAAAAAAATAAAAGCCATACTCAATTCCAGTACCAGAGATAACTTCTGTTAATAAGAAAATATTTTGCTGCATTTACAGCCTGCTTTATTTTGTCTGGTTGAAATCACATATTATATTCAATTTTGAAGCTTGCTATTTTCACTTAAAACTTTATTATAAGCATTTTCTCATGATATTAGGTACGTTCATGAGCGCTTCAATGGCTACATATTCTTATGGATATAATTTCATAGATTATTTTTATGAAAATTATGCAACCTCATTAAAAATGTAGACAAAACTGTAGGAAAGATTGTGAAAGTACTTTCTTCAGAGAAAATTACATATGTGAAAATTACAGTATGTGAACAAATACTGCCTTATTGTCACATCAGATGGAATGGTCTGTATTGCATACAGATCACACATTTTAATGCCACTGACTGAAAGAGTGTCTGCCAAGGGTGCTAAGAGATGTTATGAGCAACTTTGAGGCCCAGACACTCCTGGGATGTGGAGTGTCTAGTGGATGTGAAGTTGGTTGATCCATTAAGTAATTCATAAAAGAACTCTTTCTTATTTGTGGTATCTCCAGACGTATTTACTTGAGACAATATGGACCCAGGGGTCTGCAATCTGGCATCAGGAAAGGTCTGTGGATTTAAATACCTGGCACTTGAATTTATTTCTTTCTACCTAAAATATTCATGGAAGTCCTATTTTCCTCTCAGTTCATTCATTTTTATATACATACATAGATAACCAGTAATATGCCAGTAATATGTGTGAATTAAATGAGACTGAGAATTTGGAGGAAAAGATATTAAAAGGACAGGGCTGGGGATTTAGCTCAGTGGTTCTGCTTCCTGCCTCGCAAGCACAAGGTCCTGAGTTCAATCCCTAGTACAAAAAAAAAGGACTGACTGTTATGAAATGTTGTAAGTGATACATAGATATACATATGAATGAAGCAAAAGACAAGAGAAACTGCCTAGGCAGATACATTTTAAGCTGGATTTTATTGAGTGAGGGGGCACCTGAAAGATGAAAATGAAGTGAAAATGTGTATGTTCTCCTACACCCATTCTCTGCTCTTACACTCTACATCAATTGGGATCCCTTTGGCTTCTATGTGAATGCACCCAGAGGGAGATAACAGTGGCAGATTGGTAGCGTGTAGGAGCTGAGAGAGGGCAGAGTACTTCTGTCCTGCTTCCTTCCAGCTTTGCTGCATCCTTCTGGCAATGGCTGGCCTCTGTACACCTGGAATGCTAAACTGGATGCTGGCATGATCACCACCATGTTTGGGGAAGATAGAAGGTGATAGTGCCAAGCAGAGAGAAATGGGGGAAAACATGATCAGGAGTCTAGAGTGGAAACTACTACAAGAGTTTACACAAGAGTTGAGAAGGTCTGCATTAAGGCAGTGGAGGTGGGCTAGAGACAAGAGGGCATATTTGAGGCAAATACTCTGAAATTTAGGGGTGCATTAATAAAAGGTTTTCGAGAGGAGGTGAATGTGACATAAGGTTATATCGTGTGGTGGTACTAATGGGACTGATGATAAGAAGATGAAAACATTGGAATATTGGAGAGAAGGGAGCAAATAGTGAGTTTGGAATACAGGTTTTATTAGATTTAGGCCTTTGTTTCCAGAAGGACATTGGTTCAGGTCTACATACTGTATCCTTGCATTTCATCAAGGAATTTAAAATTATTATGAATACTTAAAAACCTTCTGTGTATAGCACACTTAAATATTGTCCATGAATTGTGAAGCATTAACAATGGAAGAGTTAATCTATGACTGTCAATTTATTGATAATAGGACAAAGAAAGCTTGCAGCCAGTGCTTTAAAAATACTAAACCAATCCTAAGTGAAAATATTTGGCAAATATCTAATGGTGGAGAAGATATGAGGCATTTGAAAATGAATACAGAAATAGGAGGTTCTGTCGTTTATGCAGGTTTTTCTTTTTTAATTTTTTATTATTCCTGGTAAAATTCATTTTTAAAAGGGTAACTTTATACACCATTACTGAAGTCAATTTCTAAGGCTAAAGTGTGAAGGATGATTTTCCTGTCATTTGTCACCAAGGAGCCTGCACTCCACTGCTGTGATTATTTCAAGGTGAAAGGTGAGAAGAAATGTTCCTTATGGTTTATACAGCTGGATGTCAGTATTGGTAATCTCAGTCGCTATGGTATTTGAGCCTGTTGGCTCTGAAAGGATTTACTCTTTTGCACAAAGAAAGAGCAGAACGGTGGTGGCAAAGATAAAAAGAAATGGGATTTAGAAAAAGTGGATTTCTGTGTCCACAAAATAGCTTTTTATTCAGGGAAGCTTTAATGGGAATTAGTAGTATTGTTTCACATAAAGGGCTAGATTAGCGTAGGACCATGAAAGCTAGATGTATTTATAGTGTAAAAATTTTTACTTCTCTCTGACATCATTTGAAGAACTAAAAATTTGAGGAAAGGTATAAGGCTATTGCTTGTGTTATTATTTAAACACTTCTACTTACAAACATATAAAGATTAAGTTTAAATATTATACCTAGAAGGATGCTTTTATGTGCCTGAGATAATTATGGAAAGAACTTCAACCAGGAACTAAGAAACTGGAAGTATATTCTTTTCTGTGATTTCAGTTAAATCCCAATCTTTTCATTGTTTGATTACTACTTGTAAAAATGATGGCAGAAGACAAGCCTATGGCAGATAGGCCTCTTCATATGTGCTGGGAAAGTTACAATATATCAAGACAGTATATTGTCCACCCCTATATATCACTAATAAGATACAATGTCAGCCCTTTAAGAACTTACAGACTTAGAGAAAATGTCTTTAGAAATAAATAGATCTTATTTTGTTCTAGTTGTTTAATATCTTGGACATAAGATTTTAGAGAGCCTATTTAACTCATTCATTTTACATATAGAAAACTGAGGCCTGCAAATGTTACATAACCTATTCAAGGTCTCATGGCTAGTTGCTGGCAAAGTTGTGACAATTTATTTTAAGTCAATTACATTTTTTGGGTAATGACAGAACTCACAGCTCTGGGGCTTTTAAAAGTTGATGTTTTGGGCTAAAAATATAGACTAGTGGCAGAGTACTTGCTTAGCATGCCCAAAGCTCTGAGTTAGATTCCCAGCACTGTATAAACACACACACACACACACACACACACACACACACATACACACACACACACACAGATATTAATGTTCATATTTACTATTATCTCAGTGCAGAGTTCACTGCCCAAATTAGTGCTTTCCCATCCCTGGAACAAAATAATGGATGCCTGCAAATTGAACAGAGGTTTATTTTGGCTCATGGTTTCAGTGGGTTCAGTCTCTAGTCAGCCTCCAAGGCAGAAACAGCATGGTGAAAGGGCATGGTGGAGGAAAACTGCTCTTGTCATAGTAGCCAGGAAGCAAAGAGAGAGAGAAGGGAGGACATGCAGACAAGAATACACCCTTCCAAATCATGGTCCTAATGACCCACCCCTTCTGACCAGGCCCCTCTTCTGAATGTGAGGCTTTTGGAGGACATTTTAGATCTAAACCATCATATGCCTGGCTCCCAAAGGGTCATGTCAATCTCTTTATGAAAATGCAGTTAGTGGCTCTCTATGAGTAACCAAAGTCTTAACAGTCCCATCATTGGTGAAAATTCTGAGTCCAAAGTCTCTTCTGAGACTCTGCTGTGAGCTCCTGTAAAAATTGAAAAGGAAGTTAAGTATTTAAAATATACAATGGCTTGGGATAAATATTCCTATTCTAAAAGGAAGGAGAAGAAGAATGGGAATAAATCAGACCAAAGCAAGACTAAAACCCAGCAGGGCAAACTTGAAGACCTTAAGCTCCATGTCTAGTATCTGGGGAAGACTGGTGAGATGTCAGCTCCAAAAGGCTTGGGAAGCCCCATCCCTACAGTGTTTCTGGTTGCTCTATTCACTGCCTGAGGCTTTCTTCAAGCAATGCTTCACTTTCATAGCTTCATGTACTAACATCTCATGAGTGTCTGTGGTTCTATCACAAATTTTTTAGGCCTTATTCTGAAATAAGGATAAAAGCCTTTGTGATCCTCTAACTCTTGGATTCTTCATGCCAGAGAAACTAGTAGCACATAGATGATGCCAATGTCAGCTGCTAGTTTGAGCAGTAGCAAGCCCTCTTGGACCTGGCTGCAATGGCCTCTGAATGCCTGTATGACTGACCTCAAGGACACCGTTCCCCCAGTTTCCCTGAATGAGCTGCATTTCAGGGACTTTCTTGTCAACTGAAAGATTTGTACTTTTCCATCACTGAGCCTGTGATTGTTTGGGTCTTGCTGATTTCTGAGGTGACCTGAAGGCATCTTTATTTTTTTCCATTTACAAAGTACTTGGCTTCTTTTTAATTCCAGTCCTTTCAGCAACCATGTTGTCCTTTGCCCCAACTCTGCAAGACCTTCCTTTGTAGTGAAACCGCAAACTTTTCAGATCATTTAGCTCTGCCATTTCCCCCTGATTCTCACTGTAAATCTGGCTAAAACTACCTAGGTATACCCATGTCACAGCCCAAACACTGGGTGTCTTGAAATTTCCTTGGGCCGATTAATTAGTCTTTCCCTTAATCTCAGTCTCCCATAAAGTTTTAGGACACGGGTAAAATATAGGCTGTCTGCAACAGTGTGACACAATGACCTCTGGTCTGTATGCCAATGGAATTCTTAGTCTCAACTGAAGCCTCCTGAGCCTGGCCTTAAAAATCCTCATCCTTATCAGTATTCTGATCATCCTTATCAGAGTTCTTACCAGTATGCACATCAAGCACTGCTCACAACATTCTAGGCCTTCTCCAGCTCACCTCTCCAAACCTCCTAATCTCCTCACACAAACTAATTCCAAAGTCTTCTTTGGAATCACATGGTCAGGTAAAGTCACAGCAATGACCCCACTCTCAGTACAAATTTTTTCTGTATTAGTAACTTTCTTTACACTAGGACAAAATACCTTCAACTTAAAGGAAGAGAGATTTATTTTAGTTCACATATTCAGTGAGTCAGCTCATAGTTGGCAGGCTTCAATAGAGAAAGAGAATGGTGAAAGAGCATGGGTGGAGGAAAGCTGCTCATGCCGTGGCAGCCAGGAAATGGGGGTGGGGCAAGGACAAAAATACACCCTTCCACGTCATGCCCCCAGTGACCCTCCCCTTCCAACCCAGGACTGCTTCTGAATGTGAGAGTTTGGGGTAACATTTTGGATCTAAACCATAAGACTATCTCACTGTGGAGGTTAAAGTCAGAAAATTAGGTGAATGTAGTGAAAAGGGAATATTAGTGATTAATATTAATAATGTACAGATCAGAAGTGTGAATTTACATTGACCTTCACTGGTTCTGGGAGTTTGGGTAGTCAGCTTCCTCAAGGCTTCATATTCTTCAGCTAACAGTTGCTTTTTGATATCCCTGTGGTGGACATTTCTTGGTATCCCAACATCCATTTCTCTAATTTTGGTGACAGCAGCTGGATTATTGTTTGGGGAACTACTCCTTCACCTTGGTGAGACTATCATCCAAGGCATCCTGCTTTTCTTTGGCTCAAGCTAGCCTATCAGACCCTCTCTTTGGGACTTTTTTTCCCAAAAGGATTAAAAAAGATGAAAGTACACTTCTTATTCTTGGTTCATGTTGTTGGGTTCCCTGAAGTTACAACCGCCTGTTCTCCCTACTTGCCTTCATGGAGTTGCCCTTGTTCATGTTGCTACCTAGATGAACAGATCCAGATACTTTTTGATTTATGATGGGTTATGTCTTGATAAACTCATTGTAAATTAAACATGTTTTAAGTAAAAATGTATTTAATATACATTAACTTAATATATTAACCTAATTATTTTTAAACCTAAAAATATGACAAGCAATACAGTATATTATATAAAGTATCAATGTTTACTCTTGTGATCTCAAGACTAACTGGTAGAAGCAGCTTGCTTCCACTACCCAATATTGCAAGAGGGTATTGTACCATGTAATGGTAACACAGGAAAGGACCAAAATGCAAGGTTCTACTCATGGATTTTACTGAAATCCTGAGTATTGCTTTTGCACCATTGCAAATTAGAAAAATCATAAGTCAAATTATCTTAAGTCAGGGACCATCTGTATTTCTTTTCTAGAACTCCCTGAAATTCTTTAAATCATTCAAGATCAAGATATTCCTACTATTTCACATTTCTATTGAAGGTAGCTAGGTTTGGTTTCTATTGCTTACAATTTAGATAGATAGATTTGGCGTTATAATGAAGCTAACCTAAAGAGTGAGCCTTCAATCAGACAATGTTATTATTATACACATTACATCTTTCATTTTTCAGCAAATTCTAAATTTATATTTAGAGGTTCTGATATGCAATCTATTTGGTGTTGCATTTCTCAGCCAACTGGTTATGGCACATGGCTTTAGTATGGGAAATTTTGACCAGAAAGTAAACATCCTCTCTTATAATATTTAAGGTTCAGTACAGACAGAATGTTGATTCTTTAGAGAAGGAAGAGATACAAAAGAAGAAATGTGCACAAGACCTCAAAGACTGCTAAGAATAACTTAGGCCAGAGAGGTATCTGTAAGTACAGGCTTTATTTTCTCTTCTTGGATAATGTCAAATCAGAGGCCTGAAGTACCTGGGGAGAATTTGAGAGATTTAGATTTTGTTGTACTGACCAGGTACCCAAGTTTGTGTTGCTCACATCAAAAGATGAGACTATTCCTTGTATTCCTCCCTAATTTTCATGTGCTTCCTGCTCTAAGAAAAGGATTAGTTGAGAGTAGATTTCAGAAATCTCCCCTTCTGACAATGTTGCTAATCTGAGGAGCATGCTTTGAGAAACATTAATCAGCATTATAACTTGAAGAATAAATTAACATTCTTATCACTTAGTTTTTGGGGGTACATAACCTTGAGGCAGGAGAGAATTAAGTTAGGATCATAACTGTAACAGTATATGAATAAAAAGTTAAATAATCAGCTATTAGTGATTAGCAAGGTAACAGCCTTGAAATTGGGAATAAGTTGGCAAAGAAAATGATTTTTTAAACTCACGTATCTTCTCCTTTAACAAGGGAAGTCTGGTAAACCCAATCATTGATAGACATAGTGTTCTTGTTTTGTTTTGTTTGATCACAGTGCTTCAGATATGGAAAGTCTTGGTAAAACTGGGCAGAAGCTATTTTTTTATCTTGATCGACTGAAGTTGGGAATATTTACTGTGAAATGTGTTCCTCCTTCTAGGCTGAAGTATTGGGATGGGTGATCATTGACATAGTTCCTACTACAGTCTTGAAGGACAAAACCATAGAGCCTGTGCAGCCATGTTAAAGTCACCTTCATGGCTCAGAATGATTGGGTGGAAGAATGATCCGAGTTTAAATGTCCTGAGTTTCTATTAGATCTCAGGAAGGTGGAAATACAGAAATTCGATTTCTCTCTTTGGAGGGAGGGAAAAGGTAACTGAAGATGCTGATCCTGGGCTTATCAGAAGGGTCTTTCTACGTGATAGGAATCACATCCAGAGCCAAAGAGTATGGAGGGGATTTCTGGGCCAGAGGCCAAAGTCTTGGGCTTCCTTGGGGAAGACTAAAGAGAGCTGGAGTGGAGCTCAGTTCAGCAAGGAGCAGTGATTGGTGCTCACTGGCACAGTGGGTCAGCCAAGAACATACTGTAGCCTTCAGCAGCTGTGGATGCCCACACTGAGATAGGGAATGGACCAGTCACAACTAACTGGTCAGCAGTCCAGACACCAGCCAGACTGGCAACTCTGTGGAGATCAAAGGCCCAGTAGGCAAGAAAACAGTGTTCCCCTTCAATATCATAAAGCCACAGAAACATGTTCCTCTTATACACACTTCTGTGCTATTTTGAGGAGTGGGAAAGCTCAAGACTGAAATACTGAGATTTATGAAAGCAGAGTTAAATTACTGGTTTTAACTGAGGTTGCCATATAAGACCAATGTTTTCTCCCTCCCCTCCTTTGTTACTACATAGTTACAGAGAAATAAAAAAGCTTTCAATGTACAACCGAGGGTGAAATTATTGTCTTGTGTATTAGAAGAACCTAAGAGTCTCTGGCATTGTTCATTCAGGACCCTGAAGAATGTCTTCAGAATTCTCTTTACATTTCTCAAGTCAGTGTTATTCCATGTTGACTTTATTTTTAGGCAGGATTTAACAGCAGCTGAGAATGCTTTCTTATGTCCCAGGGATTCTGGTCTTGCTGGTCACACACGCCCCATATGGTAGAAGTGGGACTATGTAGCTGACTTTTTCACTCACTGGAATAGGATCCTTTTTTGAAAGGAAAAAAAATACTGGGATGACAAATGTTAACAGGTGCTCATTACAACACAGTTTGTCTATAAGGTCCTCCTGTGATCCTGATTCTGCCTAATGCTAGGCAGAAACAGAATATATAAAATTATGAGGAGGTGTCCTATGTGCTCCTGCAGTTTGGAATTTTCTAGAGGTTTTCTAAGGGAGTTTCAAAAAACAGGATACTCCCAAACATGATATATAACTCTGAGTGCAAAGGAAAACCTCCTGTGTTGTGAAAATACTTGGAAGAGGATAGCATTAGAGTGTCTGCTAGGGACTTCACCCCCTTCTTCGCTTGATTAACTAATTTATCCTTTAGGATGTATCTCAGGCAGTACTTCCTCCAGGAAGGCCTCCTTGTGCTGGTTAAGTGCCTTTCTATAGTATCCTTATGAATGTAATCAAACAATTTATTGTCTAAACTTAGACAACTTGAAATTGAAGTTTTAACACTAATTTTTAAAAGTTATGCTAGAATAATAGGTATAAATTGGAATTGCCATGGCCAGTGTGATGCATGGTCATCCTATCCGTGGATCATCCTCTTCTATGTTTGGCGCTTACTTGTGTGCATTCCCAATACCCAGTGAGCAACATAATAGTGGAGATTATCTCTTAACCAAATGTTCAAGACAGTGCTATCACATGTTTGTTTAGTGTTGAACAAAGAGGATTCCCTTAGTCCTTAAGGGACGGCAGGTTTATTTAGTTCCCTTAGCTCTAGAAAGTTAATATATACCACAGGTAGATCATTTTCTACTCCTGCTTATGCTTGGATGTTGGCACATATACATGTTTTCAAGGTCATCCTTCCACCTGTCCAGTGGAGTTGAAACCAATTGCATGATTCTATTTAGTGAAATCTGAACCACCAACAAAAAAAGCTGCTTCTACTAGGGTTTAAATCCAGTAACTAATCTTTTGCTTTATCTTTATTTGAAAATTCTTATTTCATATATATCACACTATAAACCAACAGTTCTAAACATAGTAATAGCTTAATTTATTTTGCTTTTTATAGGAGGTTTGTATATAAATGCATTTCAAAGTATAATCTTCTAAACTTGCAGATATTCATAATCATTTAGAAATGGTAAAAAAGTTGTCAAATACTTGTAATTACATAAATTGTCACTGAAATTACAGGAAGCTTAGAAAAGCTTTATTGCTGTTTAGTTTTGTTTGAGTGCTCCTATGTGTGCTATTGAGAGCTTTGATAAGTCAAGAGGGACATAAGATGGAAATGGTCATGGTGTTTAAGTTATGTTACTTTTAAATCCATTTAATTAACTATTTTCACAAACACAGTGTTCTTTTGTAAGAAACATTTTTAAAAACCAGTTTTTTTCCATTTTCTCCTTCATAGAACCCCCCTCCCCCCAAAGTTATCCCTGCATGCTTTTGTATTTCTCATTCTTTGGTTTTTTCCCAATGCATGCATATAATTATATGTTCATGTTGTCATGGTGATTCAGGGATAGAATTGTGAGACTGTTGTAATCACTTGCTTAAGCTTGAAACCTGCTGTCCAGCTCAGCTAAATCAGCTGTCTAGATGGTCAGATGGTTAATATTTGACTTTCAGTAATTAATCTGTTAGAAAGTTCTTGAAAATATTTTTGGTCAGAATTTATTTAATATATAATGTTGATGTGTATTATAAAATTTTAAAATGTAGCTCCTCCTCTTCTTACATTTAAATTTCACTGTAGTCCTCATTCTCTTTTTCTTTTTAGAGTCAAATTAAGTTAGATGGCACCTTTCTTCCTAGCTGACATTTTTTCCTCCTAAATTTATAATTTCTTCAAAAAAGGGATACATATATTAATTTATTTTTAAATTATGAAAGTAATTAGTGGAAATGTTAAATAATCAAAAATATACTAATTCATAAAATAAAATTTTCTCCACCTTATTCCTTCCCCAGACTTAAGTCACAAGATAAACACCATTAATGGTTGTGAATATGCTTCTAGAATTTCTTTTTTTACCATATATTTGATCATTCTTAACGCTGTGTCATCTCAATTTTTTCACTCGATATTTCATAAACATCTTTTAGTGGCTGTACATATTAATCAACTTCATCCTTCATAATGTCTACATAGTATTCTATTCTAAGATGCAGCATACTATCTTTGATAAGTGCCCTAGTGCTTTTCTTTTTTTTATTGTTACCTACTTTTCCAGTTGGAAATTATAAAAGTATGGATGTGTATGAGCCCATGTATTTTTGGAATTGTATGTATGTTTCTGTGGGAAACACCCTTTGATACCTTTACCTTCAAGCTTCATCATTCCAATCTATTTGAATATGCCTTTGTTGAGTGTTCTTCCAGAAGGCAGAAGACATGTCCACATGTAACCCGAGGATGTGACCTTGAGTAGAATAATGGTCCTTATAGATGTAGTTAAGTTAAAAATCTCAAGATGAGATAATTCTGAATTAGATTAGACATTAAATCCAATGACTGGTGTCTTTATAAGAAAAAGGAGAGGGAGATTTGACATAGAAATACACAGGGGGTAGAAGACTAGGTAACGACAAATACAGAGATGGAGTGATGTATCTACCAGCCAACAAGCGACAAATATTGCTGGCAGTCACCATAATCTAGAAGAGATGTATGGAAGGAGTTTTCCCTCAGAGACTCCAAAAGGAACCATACCTGCTAACATTGGCTGCCTGGCCTCCAGAACTATGAGTGAATAAATTTCTATTGTTTTAGGTTAACAGGTTTGTGGAAATTTGGGAACCTAATACAATTTCCGTCCTTTTAAAAAATCCTTTATGGTCTTCTTGGTTTTTAGAAAAGGGGCTAATAATCTTCCTTCCCAAGCTGTTAGGCCAGTGTCCTTTTCTGCCCTTCCCCTCTTGGCTCATGTACTCTAGCTAGGTTATTTGAAGAATCTTTCTCACAGGAAAACATGAATTTTTTCAATGTCCTCTCCTTTGAAGCCCACCCTAACTAGCTGTGAGTCATCTATTAGTCCTACTCTTGATTTTTCTGTCAATCGAACTTTGTGCCTTTCTTAAAGCACTTGTGCCTTTCTACTACCTGGGATAAGCATAGGTGTGTCCACAATACTCACAAGATTGTGAACTCTTCCACGACTTAGTCCATGCCATATCAGTCTCTATCTTCCATGAAATCTGATTTAATATCTGGCACACTGAAGATGATTAACATAGTCCCTCTGGTGGTACGTGCGTGACTGTCCCATGGTGCGGCTTGTACTATTGGTGGTAGAAGTGGTACAGTCACGCAAGAGACAGTTATGTATATACCACTGGTGGTTCAAGCCTCCTGGCAGTGAGACATATGAACTACAGCCCTATTGTGAATGTGTTGATACGTAACTTTTGTTGACTATATGCCTCAGCAATTTAATAAATGATTATGATCTGTCTGAAAATGTTCCTCATTGCTAATATCAGTGTCCTTTAAATTTTATTGACGTTTTAACTATATACATATTTTAAATTATTAACTATACCATAATATAGGAAAGTACATAAAATCTGCTGTTCAATGAATTAACAACAAGCCTTCATATAAACCGCCACCCAAGTCAAAAAATAGAACACAACTCTAGCTCCAAGAGATCCCTGTGTTGCTGGGTAATCATACCTCCTTCTTCACCCTAGAAATACCACTTCCCTGACTTTTGGGGAAATTATTTGTGTATTTTCATTATAATTTTTAAGTTATATATGTATTTTAATTTTACCTGTTATTGAAATTTGTATAAGGGAAATAATTCTGTATTCATTTGTATTTAACTTCTTTTGTTCAACATTGTGTTTGTGAGATTCATAATGTGCTCACAAGTAGTTGCATAGTACTATATCATATGAACATACCTCAGTTTATTTTTCCATTCTATCAGTGGAAATTTGGGCTCTTTACAACTTTACGCCACCATGAACAAAATTGCTGCAAACACCCTTTTATATGTGTTCTAGTGCACAATTGCAAAATTTTCATTAAGGTACAAAGTACTGAGTGATATCTCCCACCTTACTTAATGTACTGTATCCTAAAGTTGTACTGAGTTAGTAATATATGGTAAACAGAAATGAAATCTTTTGTGGTTTAAATGTGTATTTCTCTGATTAATAATGAGATTGAGTATTTTTTGATACATTTGGAAATCCTCCACTAAAAATTATTTTTTCATTTTCTTTTATGCCTGTCTTATTAATTTATCAATTTTTTATAATGTACATGAGTTATTTATTGGACATGTGTATTATTCTTTAACATTTTGTTTTTAAAAAATGATTGAAAGCCTGGGGGTGTAGTTCAGTGGTAAAGTGCTTGTCTAGCATGCATGAGGCCCTGGATTTGATACTTGACACTGAAAAAGAAAAGAAAAAGATTGAAACTTTTTAAAACTATGTTTTGTATCTCTTAGTATTAGATATGTAAGATTTTAAAAACCTATATAAGCAAATATAAGAAAAAAGCATACACAAATCATAGCACTATAAAAATTGCAGTTAGGTGTTTAGCAAATCTTCTCAAAAAATCAATAAATCTTGACAAAAATATTAAGACATTTAAAAATTGGAAGTTTACTAGAGGTATACAAAAAAATTGAGAATAGTTATTAATGAAAAACTACTAACCATCTAACTATTGTGTGAGAATAGTCAGAGTTTGCAGCATTTCAGCCTAGGGATGCTCTCATCTCCAACTTCTTCCCAATTCTGTCAGCATAGTAGCTCTACCAAGCTGGAGCTAACCATGAGAACCAGAAGTTTTATTGCTGGAGGAGGCTGATTTGATTTGGTGCAGTATGCAAAAAAAAAAAGACAAAATCCCCCAAAACTTATGGCATTAGGTATTGTCAGAAAGAGTAGCAGTCTCAGTAGAAATGAACAGGAAAGACAAACATTGCACATAATCTGAGGCTGTGATCCTAGCTTCTGCAGACTAGCTACAAATTAATCAGAGATATTCAAGGGCTGAAGTAGCATGGTCAACACTGAGAAGATCCTCCTATTCCTGGTGAGATGAAAGTCTTAGGATGTACACAAGTCTGAATATGCTCGGGAGAGACTGACCTTTGCAATCCACGTATCTCTGACTTAATGTGAAATATTAAGCACGAACAGAGGAGATGCAAAGTAGTGCAGTGAAAATAAAAGCTGAAAAAGACTTGCAAATGGAGTGAAATTGAAAACAGTCCCTCAATCCCCACACAGATCCATTGGCAATGGGTGGAAACCTCCCGGCTCAAGGTGTTTGAGCAAAATTTCTGACCAATCACTTGGTACAGGATATATCTACACAGGAATATTCCTAGGAATCAGCCTTAAAAATAAAAACAAGGCTTTAAAAAATGACTGACTGGAAACACCAATCACTACAACATAGAAGACAGTTCAGGTGAGTCCTAAAACAAAATTTCAAAAAGCTCTACTAGCAACAACAAACACTGAAAAAGGGGAGAAGAATGTGGAATTGCTCTGATGCATTATTTAAAACATTTACTTAAAAATTCAAGACATCCAAAGAAACAGAAATATGTGATGCATAGACAGGATCAAAAGTAATTAACTGACATTGCCTCTTAGGCAATATGACTGTATACTTTCAGCATTCATACTTTCAATGAATCATCAAAAGAGAACCTCAGTAAAAACATAGAAATGACATAGAACTAAATGGGAATTTTGTTACTGGAAAGTAAGCTATTTGAAATGGAGAATTTCACTAAAGATAGTTAAACTGCAGATCAGAAAAAACATCCAGCAATCTTGAAGACAGATCAGTAAAAATATCCCAAGTTTTCTTTTTCTCATATTAATTCCATTCCTTTCTTTCTATTCCCCTGCTCCTCCCATTTCCCCTTCCCCTTTGCACCTTTTCTTCCTATTTCACATTATCTATTATACCTTTTAGTCCTTATTTACACTTTCAGTTTCTCATACTAGAGAAACTATTTGATATTTATGTGTGTCCTATTTATTTCACTTAAGAGTATCACCTCAATGTGCATCCATTTAGCTATAAATGTCTCTAGTTTCTCATTCTTTTAAAATTTTAATTTTAATTTTTTTATCCTTTTATTGGTACATTTTAGGTGTACAATATAATGACATTCATCATTGGAGATATGCACCTTTACATACTCTCTTGGTTCTTATTTTTTCCCCCTTTCCCTGCCCTCCCTTCAACCCCTCCATCCCTCCCTATTTACAAAGACTTTGTTTCCATTTTTTCATTTTCTCATATTACTTCCATTCCCTTCTTTCCCCTACCCCTCCCACTTCCCCCTCCCCTTTGCCCCTTTTCTTCCTATTTCACATTATCTATTATACCATTTAGTCCTTATTTACACTTCCAGTTTCTCACACTAGAGATAGTTTCTCATTCTTTATGACTGAGTAGTACTCCATTTTATTAAAAAAACCCACATTTTCTTTATCCAGTCTCCAGGTGATGGGCAATTGGGCTGTTCCCAAGTTTTAGCTATTACAAACTGTGCTGCTATGAACATGGGTGCACATATATCACTGTGGTATGATTCTTTTAATTGTTTGGGGAAGATACCCAGCAGGGGAATAGCTGGATCAAATGGGACTTCCAGTCCTAGTTCTTTGAGATATCTCCAAAAAGAAAATGGAAACAAAGTCTTTGTAGATAGGGAGGGGTGGAGGGGTTGAAGGGAGGGTAGGGAAATGGGGAAAAAATAAGAACCAAGATGGATTATATAAAGGTGCAAATTTCCAATGATGAATGTCATTATATTGTATACCTTAAATGTACCATTATGATTAATAAAAAAATCATCCCATGTGAAAAATCGGAGGAAAAGAATGAAAGGGCTGAGCGGTGACTCAGTGGTAGAGAACTCAGCACATGCAAAGCTATTGGTTCAATCTCCAGCACTGCAAAAAAGGAAAAGGGGGGATGGGGATAGTGAGAGAGAGGGGATAGGGAGAGCTTCAGAGATCTGTGGGATTAAGCATACCAATATATGTTCAACGGGAGTTCCAGAAAGACATGAGAGAGATTACAAAGGAAAAACATTACTAAAGAAATAATGGCCAAAATTTTCAGAAAAATATTAATTTACATATTTGAGAAGTTCATTGAACTCTTGTAGGATGTGTAGTAGTCATACCTAGACTCATCACAGACAAGCTGTTGAAAATTAAAGACAAAGGAAAAATCTTGATATCAGTAAGAAAAAACAATTATTGTTGTATAGGAGGAAAAGAATGTAATTAACAGCTGACTTCTTTTCATAAACAATGGAGGCTAGAAGACAGTGGGATGATACTTAGTATACTGGCAGAGATTTTCTGTCAATTAAAAATTCTATATTTAGCTCTAGTATCTTTCAAAAATAAAAGGAAATACAATCTGCCTTGATAAACAAAGACTAAGGGAGTTCATTAGTAGGCTGGCCTTACATGAAGTAAAGGAACTATAGTGGGCTGGAAGAAAATCATACCAGATATAATTTGAATTCAAATAAAGAACACAGAAGAGGCAAATATATGGGCAAACTTAAAAGACTACATCTGGATATACTATATATCTATATATCTGGTGTATATTTCTCTTTTCTTTTGTTAACTGACTACCTAAAACATCAACACTAAAGGTGTAATTTTGGGCTTATATAAAGATGTAATATATATGACAGTAATAAAAGAAAGAACTGGAGATAAAATGGGACAGTGTTTCTATATTTTCCTGTAAGTAGTAGTAAGCAAAAGTAAACTGTAGTAAGTTAAGATGCATTTTCTAATCACTGAACAACTACTAGTAAAATATCTTAAAACATGTGGTTTAAAAAGCAACAAAGAGACTTCCAGTTTCACATTTGGCATGTAGGAAGATTAGAAATTAGTACTTTGTCCTAACAACAAATAAAAACCTAAACAAATCAACAACTCCTCTAAGAACTGTCAGAAAAGTGAAGTTGTAGAACAAAGTCTTGCTTGTACATCTGGAAAGAGGCAGTCAGATTCAGAGAATCACAAATATCAGAGCAGAACCCTCTGTGGGGACTAATTCTGGGGTAGGAAAATCTGAACTGTAATTGATAAATGATTGGAGGCCCAGTGAAGACTTGAAGAGATTAAAAACTATAGGAAGACCAATCATTGGGGAGCTCCTACACTTTTGTGAGTTTTATCTTTGGGAGCTCTTCTAGGTCATCAGAGTTAATATTAAACAAAATCCTCAGTAGATTTAATAAGGAGAGGTGAAAGGAACTGTTTTGAATAATGCCAGGGCATTCTGCTCTGCTCAAAGCTTGCCTCCAGGAAAAAAATTGTTTTATAAGATCCTATCCTGCTGGGATTTTATCAAAACTGAAAATACTTGAAGGAATGGAATACTCCAGCTCCCTTGGTATTTCATTGGTAGAAGCATTGATGAAGTTCATACACTGAAAGTGGCAACTCACCAACAGGATAAGATCCAACCAAAGGAATAAAGAATACTCTACCTCCCCCAACACTTTTCATTACTCTAATGTAGACTTATTTACTGCGTTCTTTTTACTTGGCAGGCCATGTCTGGTTGTAAAAGACAAAAGAAAAAAGAAACTTCAAAGGGATAATCAGAATCAGATATGGCAGTAAGGTTGAAATTACTAGACCAGAAATTGTTAATTATGCTTAGGCTTACATAGGAAAAAGTAGACAATATACAAAAATTTATGAATAATGTAAGCAGAAAGAGAAAAACTCTAAGAAGTAATAAAGAAAGCAATGCTAGAGATGAATAGAATTTTGTAACTGAAATGAAAAAATGCATCTGGTATAATAGACTGCAAACAACTGAGGACAGAATCTCTGAGCTTGAGGATATGACAACAGAGTCTTCCAAACTGAAAAGGCAAGGAAAAAAACCCTTGGAAATCAACAGAACACAATATCCAAGAACAGTGGCGCAACTATAAAATGTGTAATGGAAATAACGAAAGGAGAGAGAGAGAGAAAAGAAGGGAAGCAATATCTGTAGTAATGCCTGCGAGTTTCTTTGTACTGAAATCAGACAACAAATCACAAATTGAGGAAACTCAGGGAGCTCCAGGCGGGATCAATGACAAAGAAACTACATTGACACAAATTATATTAAAATTTCAGAAGGCTAAAGATAAAGAATAAATCTTGAAAGAACACAGGGTTGGTGAGGACAATTTATCCATAGAGGAACAAAGATAGGCATTATATTTAACTTCTCATAAATCATACAAACAAGAAGAGAGTGGAATGAAATATATAAAGTGTTGAGAGAACAAAATGACCAACATGGAATTCTGCACCTTTTGAAATTATCCTTCAAAGTGAAGGAGAATTAAAACCTTCTCAGACAAACAAAATGTTAGAGAATTTGTTACCAGCAAACTGGCTTTGTAAGAAATTTTAAAGAAGTTCTTCAGAAAAAAGGAAAATGATATAGTTCAGAAACTCAGATTTATCCAAAGAAAGCACATTGAAGAATAAATAACTGAAAGTAAAAATAAAATTTTTTTTATTATTCTCAATTTATCTAATAGCTAATTCTTGTTTAAAATAATAATGATAATGACATAGTCGAAGGTATATACTTATACATTTTTATGTATAATTAAGTGAATAACAGAAATGATAGAAAGGCAAGAGGGTGGAATTGCAATGATTTGTTACTCTAAGGTATTTTTAATACTCATGAAGTAGAATAGTGTTATTTGAAAGTGGACTTGCAATAATTATAAATGTATAAGGAAAACATTCTAAAAATTTAAAAAATTTACACAAATAGGAACAAAGAACAAGGGAAACTCATAGAAAATTATAAAAAATATGATGCATATTAACCCAAGTATATTACTAAACACCTCAAACATTTATAGTATAAAGATACCAATGAAACAGCATAGATTAGAAGTGATCTAAAAACAAAACTCAAAAATATGTTATCTACAAGAAATAAACTTTAAATAGAGACACATATAAATTATTAGAATGGAGAAAGGTGTGGAATGATAAGTCTAACAGAAAGTGGGAATACAGACAGCAGACTTCAGAATATTGAAAGTTATCAGGAATGAAGTTGAGATTACATAATAATAATGCAGTCAGTACTTCAGGAAGACAAGAAACTTTAATATGTACATTCAAAAACTTGTAGAGCTGCAAGGTGAAATAGATGGATTAACTCTGACATTTGGAGGTATCAAAACCTCTCTATCAGAAGTAGGCTGATCCAAAAGTTCAGAAAATCAGTAAAGACATAATTAGACTCAAAAACATTATCAATCACCCTACTATACATATCTATATTCAAATTTATCCAAGTATAAGGGATTATATATTCTTCTAAAGTTTGCATGAAACATTCACCAAGAGATCCCAGTATGGGCTATAAAATATACCTGAATAAATTTTAAAAAATAGAAACAATACAATGTCTGCTTTGAGACCACAATGAATTTAACTCAAAATCAATGACAGAAAGAGAGCCAGAAAATCTCCATATACTTAAAGATTGAACAACACATTTCTAAATGACACATGTGTAAAACAATACATTTCAAGAGATTAATAAACTTTTAACTAAATAAAAATGAAATACAACTTGTCAGAATTTGTGGAATGCATTGAAAATACTACAGAGAGGGAAATTATAGCATTGAATGTGTTGTGTGAAAAAAGGTATAAAATCAGTAATTTGAACCTCTGTTTTAGGAAACTAGAAAAAGAAGAGCAAATTAAAGACAAAGCAAGCACAATAAAACAAATAATAAAAAATAGAGCAGAAATCAATTAATTGAAAATGGAAAAGCAATAGAGAAAATAACAAAACCAAAAGCTGATTCTTTGAAAAGATCAATAAAATGGATAAGTTTCTACACAGGTTAGCTAAGGAAAAGAGAGAGAACACAAATTTAACAGCATTAGAAATAAAACATGTCTGATGAGACATGACTATAGAGCTCATGGACATTAAAATGATAATAAAGAAATGTTATAAACAGTTCCAGGCCCACAAATTTGATAACCTAGATGGACCAGTTCCTTCAAAGATGCAATTTACCAAAACTCACTTGAGAAGTAATAGAAAGTCTGTTTGACTTGATTTATAGTGTTTTTGGAACATTTTTATCAATATCTACTAATAATGTCTATTGTCAAAAAGACAAAAATAACATATCCTGACAAAGATGTAGAGAAAGGTGAACTGTAATAAGTTGCTAGTGGGGATGCAAATTAGTACAGTCATTATAGAAAATAGAATGGAGAATCCTTAAAAAACTAGAAAATTAAAATTATCATATGATCTAGAATTTCCATAACTGGATATATATCCAAAGGAAGGGAAATCAGCATCTTGAGGAGGTATCTGCACTTCCGTGTTCACAAAATCCAAGATTTGGAATCAACTTGGTGTTCCACTGATAGATTAATAGATAAAGAAAATGTAGTATATTTGCACAGTGGGATATTATTCAGCATTAAAAATGAAATCCTGTCATTTGCAGCAACATGAATGAGCTTGGAAGACATTATGTTAAGGGAAATAAATTGAGCACAGAAAGATAAATGTTGCATGTTGTCACATATATGAAAGATAATAAAGTTCATCGCATAGAAGTAGAGCATAGAACAGTGGTTACCAGACACTAGGAAGAGTGGGTGTTGGGAGTTGAAAAGAGAATAGTTTATAAGTTCAGGTGTGCAGTTGGATAAGGGGAAGAATGTCTACCATTCTCTAGCACAGTGTGGGTAATGTGAATGACGTCAAGGTAGCTGGTAAGATTTTCAATATTCTCCACACAGAGAAATGTTAAATGTTTCAGGTGATGAATATGCCAGTTACCCTGATCTGATCATTACATGCATGCATTGAAAAATATTGTACTATACCCAGTGTATATGTACAATGATTATGTGTCAATAAAAAAAATCTTAGGAAAAGAAGTAATAGACAATATGAATAGAACCATATCTATTAAATAAATTGAGTCAATAATTTAAAACTTCCCAAAACAGAAAATATCAAGACAAGTGAATTCACTGGTGAATTCTATAAAACCGTTTCAGTAAGAAACCCTACCAACTCTCCATAATCTCTTCCAGAAGATAAGGGAGAGGGAATCATTCCTAACTTATTCTATGAGGCCAGTATTACCCTAAAATCAAATTTAAACACATTAAAAGAAAACCACAGACCAATATCTCTCAAGCAAAGAGAAAATTTTCTATTTTAGAAATCTTTAATTTTTATAATCATCAATAAAATATTATCAAATTGAATCCCATAATGTACAAAAAGAATTATGCACCACAACCAATGAGATATATTTGTGATATGTAAGACTTGCTTAACATATGAAAATAAATTAAAGTAATCCATCATATCACCAGGCTAAAGAAGAAAAATTACATAATCATATCAGTAGAGGCAGAAAAATCATTTTACAAATTCTATTACCCATTTACTCATATGATTAAAAACTTGCAGCAAACTAGGAATAGAAGGGACCTTTCTCAATTTGATAAAGAATGTCTACAAAAAGCATATGGCTGACATCATACTTAATAGTGAGAAATTCAGTTTTCTCATTAATATCAGGAAAAAGACAAGCATGCCTCCTTTTACCATTGCTTTTCAACATCATACTGGAAGCCCCAACTAAAACAATAAAGAAAGGTTATAAAAAGTATACTGATCAGAAAGGAAGAAATAAAGCTCTCTTTGTTCACATGATTGTCAATATAGAAAATTAAAAGAATCAATAACAACAACATTAAAACCAAAACCCATAAATCCTGGAACAAATAAACTATTTTAGCAAGACTGCAGGATAGAAGTTAATATATTATAATCAAACATTTTTCTATGTACTTGCTGTATCAGTCAGATTTCTTGTTATTGAACAAGGCATCCCAAACCTGCAACTTACAAGAAGAGATTCTTAATTTGCCTTACAGTTCTAGAAGTTTCAGTCCATGGATGGCTAGCTTCAAGACAGACACTTCATGGTGGAAGGCCATGGTAGAACAAAACTACTAAGTTCATTATGGCTGGAAAGTAGAACACGGGGAAGATCACCAGTGAGAGATATATGCCCCAAAGGCGTGGTTCCAGTGACCCATATTCTCCAGTGGGCTCTACCTCCCAACAGCACATTCAACTATGAACATGAATAACTTAATCCACTGGTATGTATAGTGTTCCATGATCTGATCACCTTTCCAGTAGTCTCTTAACCAGTCAAATTGAGAATTAAGATTAATTAGCACAATTAACTCCTTGTGAAGCTGGAACCTAGTCATATCTCCCTAAACTATGCTTAAGCTACAAATACAATAACAAGATTACAATTCTGATTAACATGGTATAATCATCATGTGTACAACCAAAAATGTACGAATTCAGTCTCAAACATCCCAGTGTTTCTCAAAGTCTAATGTCTTCCCTGAGACTCAAGGCAACAAACTCTTAGCTGTGAACCTCTATAAATTCAAAAAAGCAAGTTACATATTGTTAGTCAACAGTGGTACAGAATAAATATTTCCATTCCAAAAGGAAGTAATGAAGGTATAGAAAATAATAGGATCAAAGCAATACCAAAACCTAGTATAGCAAACATTAAATCCTGTAGCTTCATATCTTGCATCTTAAGCACATGGTGGTGAGATGATTATTCTAGAAGGCTTGGGTGGTCCCACTCCTATGGCCTTCCTGGTTGCAACACACATGACCTGTCTCTGGCTGGCTGTGCTGATAGCCTGCAGCTTTCCTCAGCAGACATTCTATGTTCCTGGCATCTCTAACTTCCTGGAATCTCCACTTCACCTGCATGGTTTCAGTTCATGGTTGTCTGACTCCAAGGCAGAAACATCATGGCAGATAAACAGGGCAGAGTAAAGCTGTTTACTTTATGGTGCCTGGGAAGTACAGTATAGGATAAGAGTACCAGTGAGATATGTACCCTCTAAAGAAACATCTCCAGTGACTCATTTGTTCCAACTGAGCCCCACCTCCTAATAGCACATTCAGATATGATCATGAATGGATTAATCCATGACTAAATAGCACCCCTATTACCTAGCTACTTCTGTAGAAGTCCCTTAATACAATCAAGCTGACAGTTAAGATTAACTGAATCACAAGTAATGAACAAGTGAAAATTGAAATTAAAAACATATTATTATATACATTAGCACACCCCAGAATAAAATACTTAGTAAGAAATTTAACAAAATATGTACAAGTTCTATATAAGGAAAAGTATGAAACTCTGATAGAAGATATTAAAGAACAACTAAATAGTGAACTATTTCACCTTCAAAAATAAGAAAACTTGATATTGTTACAATATTATTTTCCCTATCTTGATCTATAAATTCAATGCAATTTAAATAAAAATCCCATAAAATTACTTTGTAAATTTTGACAAACTGATTGTTAAGTTTATAAGGAGAAGCAAATGACCTAGAACAGCCAACTCAATATTGAAGAACAAAATTAGTGGACTGACACTACCTCTTCAAACCAGGTCCCTGACCATTAATCATAACATATCAACTTGACTATGTTCACAGTTTCAGAGGGTTCAGTCCATGGTTAGTTAGCTCTAAACCAGAAAAACCATGGTGTAGAAAAGCTGTTCAACCCATGGCATACAAGAAGCAGAGAGAGAGGAGAGATTTTTGGACAAGGATACACCAGTGATCCACTTCTTCAAGCCAGGCCTCTGACCATTAATCATAGAATATCAACTTGATTGGATTAATACAATGCCTAGAAGCTTGGTAAAGCACAGAGCTGGGTGTGTCTAGGCGATGATTTGCATGTAGGCTAGCAAACTGACTGGGAAGACTCACTCGAGCTGTGTGTGGCACCAACCAATAGGCTTGTAGCCTGAAAAGAAAAATAAAGGCAAAGAAGAATGAAGTTTACCTGTTTTTGAAGAGCTCCAGTGTTTTTCAGCAGGTATGTAATTTTCCTTGCTGCTATAACCTTTGAATACATAGGTCTGTAGTTCAGCATTTCAGTGAAAAATTACACCAGAAACTTTCTTGGAGGCTTCCAGGCCTTCAATTTTGGACTACAGCTGCATTCTTCATCACTTTTGTTCCACAGCTTCCATCTTCTCAGGCTGGGCAACTACTGGATCCTCTGGCTCTCCAGTGCACAAATGGCTATTGTGGACTCTCCCACCTCTGATCCTGTTAGACCTAACTAATAAATGCCTTTGGATAACTATACATATATTTTCTGTTGATTCTGTTCCTCTAGAGAACCCTAGTAATACAGAAAATTGGTACCAGAAAAATAATGTTCTTTCTGTAACTGTACCTGATCTGATTGAAGCTCAGAAGACCAGAATGCTGATAGAAATGTGGAGAGTAAAGGCCAAGATCATGAGATTTCAGATATGAATGAAGATTATATTGGAAGCTTGATGAGAAGCCATGGTGGTTTCATTCTGGCCAAGAATTTCTCCACATTTTGTCCATGTTTTAAGTCTGCCTGAATGTTAATTTAAAGGTGACAAACTAACTAATTTGGTGGAGGAACTTTCGAGACAGCTCAACATTCAGGCTGTGGCATGGGTTCTGCTAGCTGCTTTTGTACAGATTTACAGTGCAAATCAGGGATAAAAAGTAGAGCAGAAAAATTTGAAAAACTTAAATTAACATTAAAAATAAGCCAAGTACTTTTCATCAGGACAATGGGAAAGTTGCCTTGAGGACATTTCAGGAAATGTCCATACCCTACCTATTGAAAGATCAATGATATAATACTTTGAAAGACTGCTTTGAAAAGAAAACCCCAGGGCATCATGATCACTGAGGATCACCTAAGGAAGTATTTTCCTGCATTCGGCACCTAGACATTCAGAAGCCACTGCAGCTATCACCCCAAAGGGGCTAGGCTACTGCTTGATCTGGCAGCAGACCTTGTCATCATCTATATGATGCTATTTTCTCAGATATGCAGAATGCAAGGCTTATGGCATGATGGAGGCTTCCACTCAGATTTCAGAAGAAGCTGGGGCTGGGGAGCAGGAAAAATGTGTGACAGGGTCACAGTCTCTGTCACAGCCCATACAGAGTGGTTCTTGAAGCTGTGAGAATGAAGCTGAAGGTTCAGTGGAAAACCCAGGAAGTTGGAAATGCCAGTCATGTGGAATATCTTCTGAGAAAAACAACAGGTGGAGAGTGGAGCTTGCCAATGAGAAGCCATGTGGGCTACAATTAGCAAGCCCAAAAGGGTGGGGCTGCCAAAGCCCGTTGGACTTACATCCTATCATAATCTGCCCCAGGTGCTCAATATGGAGCTTCAAGACTTAATATTTGTCTTTCTGAGTTTTGGTTTTTCTTTGGTCCACTTTCTTTCTATCCCTCTATTCCTCCTGCTTGGAAAGGGAATGTTAGTTGTGTGCCATTTTATGTTGGTAGTAATATAGGAGAAATATAACTCCCAACCTTTTAGATGTCAAATGTGTCAAGGTCATGGTCCTATAATATCAAGGATGAAGTCATGAACCAAAGGAAGAAGTTAGGAGAGTTTTATTGAAAATAAAGAGAAAAGCAGTAGCTCTTAGATTTACAGGAGAGATCCCAAAAGGGATAGCCATTGAAGCCCTTTGTCAGGGGTAATTTATACAGCAAAATCACAATGTGGGTACCATGTGGGTCAAACTATAGTCAACCTGTAGTATTAGAAGTGTAGCCACTTAGAAAGAGAAACAAGTCACATAGCAGGGGTATGGAAAGAACAAGGGCATTTTTGAGAAGGGATGCATCCAGATGCTCTGGTCATCTACCTGGGCATCTGATGCCTATCTGGACTTACTGGACTAGGTAGTGATAATTGCAATATAAATTCAAGTTACTGTTTATCCCTTAGAGAGACTTTAGGACTGGACATTACATCTTTATTTTGAGGCCTGGCCTTCTTCAGTTGCACTTCCAGCCACAATTCTGATTTGTTTATTTTGTGCTACTTTCTTGAGGACCCACACCCTCTCTGACTGTATGTTAATTTTTATTTAACTTAGCTGCCTATAATAGTAGTATTTAACTTTTTAAAAACATTTTTATCAGAATTCATGGCTAAGTGTTTGCCTTGAGTCTCAGAGGTGACTTTGGACTTTTCAAAATTGCTGGTACTATTAAGATTTTGGCAACTCATAGAGACAGACTAGATACATAATAGATGGATTTGAGTGTTTTGGGGGCCAGGGGTGGGATGTTATGGTTTAGATCTAAATGTCCTCAAAAAGTCTGATTTGTTCAGAGATGGAGTCTTGAAAGGTGGTTGGATCATGGGGGTGCTGTATTCATCAGTGGATGAGTCTATTGATGCTTTTTCTGCCTTGGAGCCAGCCAAATATTGAACCCACTGAATAATGTAAGGCAAATAAACCTATCCTCTTTTATGTTGGTAAATATTTCCATTTCAAAAAGGAGAAATAAAGGGATAGGAAAGAATAGGACCAAAGCAAGACCAAACTTCATCATGATAAACATTAAATCCAGTAGCTTCATATCCTGCACTCTAGGCACATGGTGGCAAGATGATAGTTCCAGGGGGCTTAGGTGTCCCCAACCCTGTGGCTTTCCTGGTTACCGCACACACTGCCTGACTCTGGCTGGCTCTACTTAGAGCCTGCAGCTTTCCTCAGGAAACATTCTATGTTCCTAGCATCTCCACCTTCCTGGAGTCTCCACTGCACCTTCAGCTTTATTTCTACAGCTTCACACATTACCCTTCCAGGGACATATTTGCTGGCCTAACAGGCCTTCCTATGAAATATGGCTGAAAGCCTCCATGATTTCATAGATATTGCATTCTGCATGCCTATAAAACTATCATATGGATGATGCCAAGGTCTGCCTCCAGTCTGAGCAATATTCAGGCCCCTTTAGACCACTTCTGTAATAACCTCTGAGTGCCTAGATGGCTGAGAATGGTGAAATCAATCCTTGAGAATTAATTCTCTAGATAGGCCTATTCAGTGGCCCAATGGCTTCTCCAAGGAAAAGGTTTATACATTTATACTATTGAGTCTGTGATGAGTGTGGTCTTGTTGATTATGGAGTTGACCTCAAAATATCTCTTTTGTTCCCCTTTAAATCACTTGGTTTCTTTTTAATGGCACTAATGTCTTCAGCCACTACAAATCCTATGGCCCAAACTTTACCTGTGGTTCTTTGGGGCCAAATTTAAGTTTTTCAAGTCTTTTTACTCTACTCTTCCTTCCAATTCTCACTGCTATAAAAATAGCTACCAGTACTCATGCCACAGCCTGTCTTGAAATTTCTTCCACCGGACTGATTTGTCCATCACCAAATCCACCCTTGCCCCAAATTTTAGGATATGGATGAAATGTAGACAAGTTTTATTTTTGTTTTTCTTTTTGACAGAGTGTAACACGCATGGCCTCTAGTCAAATTCCCAATGGAAGTCTTCATTCCCATCTAAACCCTCATTCATCTAGCCTCATCTGTCCCTTTCACATCAGCACCTAGTCTGAGCTCTGACCGGAATCACCCATCAGGCTCTGCTTCTAGCATTTTAACTTTCTCTAGTCCACTTCCTCAAACATTTCCAAATTCTTCCTGCAAACTGGTTCCAAAGGCTTCTGAACCACTCCGTCAAATATAGTCACATCAATGATTCCACTTTTGGTACCGATTTTGTGTGTTTGTTGTGTTTTCTGTTGCTATGATAAAATACCCAAGATCTGCAACCTAAAGGAGGATAGGTTTATTTTGGCTCAGTTTCAGGTCTTAGTCCATGGTTGGTTTGGCTCCAAGGTGTGAACATCTTGACAGAAAGCCATGGTGAGGAAAAGTTGCCCACTTTATGGTGGCTGAGCAGAGGCTAGAAGAATAATGAGACATATGGCCTTCAAAGATATGCCCCTAGTGATCCACCTTCTATATTTGGGTCCCACCTCCTGTTAAGGAAGGGGAATGAGACAAAGTGGAGGGGAGGAGGGTGATACAATTGAGTAATAGGGAGAGGAAATGTGATCAAAATACATTACATGTATGTATGAAAATGTCACAATGAAACCCATGATTTTGTAGAATTAATATGTACCAATAATTATAATTTAGAGAAATAAATGCTTTTTGTGAAAGATCTGCATTCTGAGATTGAAGGTATGTTTTAAGAGCAAGGAAAGAGCTGTAATTTTGCTCCCTAAAAATAAAATGAAATCAGAGTAAGTGGACAAAAATAGATTAAAAGGTCATACATTTATTATTGTTGTTAAGCTGGGGATTTAGCTCAGTGATTTCGCCGCCTGCTGTGCAAGCACAAGGACCCAAGTTCGATCCCCAGTACCAAAAAAAAAAGTATTATTGTTGTTAAATGGCCAATTTAACAACAATAATACTTTTTTTTTTATCCTTGAATAAGCAACCTATTAATAATCTTGTCCAGTTTTTTCTTTAAAAAAACACTCATTTTGTTGGTAAGGCTTTCCATGCTGGGTGTGTATTTATGATAGGGTAGGGGAAGAGAAATAACTGTGGACTTGGGGAGGATAGGATAAAAATCCATTGTCATTGGAATTGAAAAAGTACTTCAAAGCGAATATCTTCTTTTAAATTTTTTTTTTTTGGAAATTTCTCAGGAAGATTTGGGTTCACATCAACTTGAACAGAATATACAGACACACACAAAATCCCCTGCTATCAACATCACATACCAAAGTGGTACATTTGTTACGGTCAATGAAACCATAGTTAGTAGTTTACACTAGGGAATACTCTTGGTGTTGTGAATTCCACAGGTTTCAATAAATGTATAAAAACATTATCTACCGTTATACATACAAATTTGTTTCACTGGTTTCAAAAGCCACTGTGTTTCACCTATTTATCCTTTGTTCCCCAGTAGCTCCTGCCTATCAATCACCAATTTATTTATTATCTCCAAGGGTTTTTCTTTTCTAGAATTAATATAGTTGGAATTATGCAATATGTACCTTCTTCACGTTGGCTCATTTCACTTAGTGATATGCAGTTAAGACTTCCCGTTCATTCATGACTTGTTAGTTCATTTCTTTTTCAAGCTGAATAACATTCTGTGATATGGACTTATATTCTATAGGTTTATTAACCTGTAGAAAGACGTAATGATTGCTTCCAAGTTTTGATAATTATGAATAAAATGATTATAAGCATTCCTGTGCAGGTTTTGTGTTAGAACCAAAGAGGATAATTAGTGGAGCACATGAGTAAATGCACCATTTAATGCAGTGTAGCACATTAGCATTATTGCAGATGTGTAGGAGAGCAAGGTGCTGAGTAGATTTTTGAGACTTAATTTTAATATACATGCAGGCAAGAAACAAGTTTGACTCAGAGAACAGGCTATTATAGCGTGTATGATTAAACAGAGTTTGCTTTTAAAAAAAGTGAATCCAAACCATTAGAATTTTAAATTAAAATTTCTAAATCTGTTTTTCATTACAATATTGTTATATACTCTTGTCGAAAATAAAGTGAAAAGTTAAAGTCTCTAGTCATCCTCCTTAGAAGTAAATATTAGCAGTTGGTATGTTCTCTCTGACATTTCAGTGCAAATAAAGTATTTGGTATATTCTTGGCTTCTACTCTATACACTGTATTGCCCCTCTTTCTTTTCACTTTATCTTTTACAACATTTCACATTAGTTGATAGGGCCTCATCTCATTTTCAAATGTTCACCAATACCCTCATTACTGCAGAAAAGATTAGAAGTTCATTCTAAATATGATTCATTCAAGTTGGAAATGGTTGAGTGTTTTTTTAAAATTTTATTTTCTAATATCCCTGCTAAAATTTAAGTAAGGGCCAGAGCATCATTTTGTTTGTTTACTGATGCCTTTCCAAGTTCTGCAATGGTGGTGATTACTCTTGAAGCAGTTGACACATTAAATTATTACTTTTTACATTTTATATTGTATTCTGTCTTGTTAAATGTTTAAAATAACTTCCTGAAGTACATACAGTGAGTATCCTCATTTTACAAATTAGGAAATGGGACACAGGGAGGTTGAGTAACTTGTCCTAAACCACACAATATTGAGACAGAACTATGATTTGAGTGCAGGAAATTTGTTTAGATCTTTACTTTTAACCTGTAGTCTAGAACTTGGCTAAAGGGAACAGGATCAAGAAAAGACCATACCGGGATCCAAAAAGTCTATATCACTTCCTGATTCTGAACTTTTGTCTAGATGCAGATATCTGACACAACTCTCATGTGTATATGAGAATGATTACAGGTCACGGTGCAGACTATGGTGGACATCTGTGGTTTTTATTAGTCCAGCACACCTTCTTCCTTTCTTTTGGTAGTACCCATCTCCTTGCTTTAAGAGTCCTTCCTCCCCAATTAGACCATGCTATTTCTCCTGCTTATCCATCAGAGAATCTCCCTGGGATGCTCATATACTCAAATGTAAAAGAGAAACCCTCTCTTATCTTGTATAAGGTATTTGGATTGGCGCTTTTACTTAGTATTCTACAAAGACTACAAGGAATTATTCAAATAAAAGCTATAGTTCACAGTAGAATGAAGCAAAAATTTTTATGCATTAAACTACAGTGATCATCTTGACTTTAATTCCCAACTTTCTCCTTATTAAAGCATACAGAAAAATCATTATGACAAGTATGATTTGTCTTCTAGTCCAGCAAAGATTCCTTTTCCTGAGTTTAATTCCACTGATCTTTCATAAATTCTACAGTATCTCTGGATCTCATCAGTTTATGCTCGGATTGGTTATTTCCTTTTATTAGAATACTTAATGCCTATAGTATTTTGAAATATGACTCTCCAAAGATGTTAAGTCCTAATCATTGGAACTTGTATATGTTACTTTATTTGGAGAAAAAATCTCTGCAGATGTAACTGAGCTAAGAATCTTGAGATGAGGCTATTATCCTGGATTATCTAGGTGATCCCTAAATACCATCATCTCTAGGCTTATAATAAAGGCACAGAAAGTCTTACACAGAGAGAAAAGACAGTGATATTAAACAGAGCACACAGAGAGATTTGAAGATGCACCCTTGAAAGTTCAAGTGAGGAGACCATAGGTCAAGGAGTATTGGCAGCTACAAGAAGCTGCAAGAAGCAAGAAATAGATTCTTTTAGACTCTCCAAATGGAATGCAGCCAAGCAAACATGTTAATGTTGCTCCAGTGATACTGATTTCAGATCTATGGCCTTAAGAACTGTAGGAGATAAATTTCTGCTATTTTAATCCATGGAATTGATGATAATTTGTTACAGCAGTCATAGGAAATTAATACAGTATAGTTTCCTGAAATGTCTCATTTATACCATATTCCTTTGCATATAAAATCTTTATTAGTGGCATTATAATTTTCTTCAAAAAAGTTTTGCAGGGCCTGGGTGTGGCTCAATGTTAGAGTACTTGCCTAGCATATTCAAAGCCCTATATTTGGTGCTGAGCATCACTAAGAAAAATGTTTTTCAAAATGCTGGCTCACTTGGTAGTATGATTCTTTCTTTTTCTCTAATTTTGTATTTTAGTCTTTCTAACCAAAATGTGCTTTATTCTAGACTTATGATGCTTTATTTTGGTCTTTTCTGAGACAAAAGGGAGTCTTATTCTTTTCCTTTTGGATATACTTTTAATTGTGGTTAATCTTACTTGGATTTTAATTGTAGTCAAACTGACTTGGATTTTTCAAATGAAAAGAAAAATGAATATCTCATATAAAAATGACTGAAAGTTACTGTTTCATCATTTAACATTCAATAACATACAAAAGACAAGATTTTTTCTTAAGGTGCCTTAAAATATTTTCATATGCTTAGAAATAAATGTGGGCATCCAGTATCATGACTCCTAGGATTAAATCTCAGCTCTAACACATCTTAATTGTGTCACCTTTTGTAGGTTGTTTAACTTTTATTTTAAGCTTTAGAATTTCTCATCTGTAGAGCAGATATACAGTAAAGGTGTTATCAAGATTAAAGGAATTAATATATTCTAAGCATTTAGGACAATCTGGAGCATAGCATGTGCTTGACAAATTGTTGCTATTATCCCCTTCATCACTGTCTAGTATGAGAATGGTACCGACTTCTCTGGGTCTTCGTCTGAGCAGGAGTAGTTTACTTAACCATCTCTTTAATCTGGCTCTCCTGTATGCAGACATACCACTCCTGACAAGGAAGAGTTGATATAAGATTGTCTGTCCACAACATCTCTTCTTTTTATAAGCCATTATTGTCTTGCAGAGGTAATTTGGTTAAATCC
Organism: Heterocephalus glaber; assembly: GCF_053883595.1. Taxonomy (NCBI): domain Eukaryota; kingdom Metazoa; phylum Chordata; class Mammalia; order Rodentia; family Bathyergidae; genus Heterocephalus; species Heterocephalus glaber. The sequence continues at coordinate 57,367,364 of NW_028258324.1, forward strand.
CATGAAAGAATATTTGAATTTCCCATTTTCATTTTGTGGTATAAAGGTTCAGATAAATTTTTAAATAATCACCTTTGAAATTGAGGAATAGTTGTATGTTTTTAAAATGTTCATTCATTCAACAAATATTTACTAAAATCCTTCTGAATTCCTAGTCCTACCTTAAGTCCTGGGCCATAACAATGAGTCAGATGGATATTGTTCCTTCCTAATAGAATGTAAGATCTAGTGAAGACAATCTAAAAATTAAGCCAATAAAATAATATTGAGTTGACACAGAATCGAATGTCTGCCACGGAGATAGAGAACAGCAAAATTGTATGGCTCAGAGATGGGTGCAAGGGTAGCCAGACAAGGCTTTCTAAGAAATGGACATTGAGGAGAAATTGGTAGACAAGAATGAACCAGACATGAGAAAAGCTGAAGGAAGAAATATCCAGGCAGAGGTAGTAGTATGTATTTATGTGTTACAAGCAAACAAAAATGAACAGCTCCTCCAAAACAAAACAAAAAATATAAGATATTAAGAAGGAAATGAGCAAGAAGAGGAAATGGAAATAAATTTATACAGATGAGCAGGGACAGGAAAGTCAAATCCTGAAATGGATTTTGGATTTCATTCTTCATCCTAAATGCAGTGGGGCATCATTGAAAGGATTTAAGCAGTGGAGTGCATATAAAACAAAACCCCACCATATTCTGTCTACAAGAAACTAACTTTACATTTAAGGTCATATATACCTTGAAAATGAAGGGATGGAAAAAAAATTCCACACAAATGGTAACAAACAAAACAAACAAACAAACAGCCCCAGGATGGCTATACTTGTATTAGAAAAAATAGATAGTAAGTAAAAAATTGTCATGAGACAAAGGACATTTTATATCGACAAACAGGTCAGTCCACCAAGACAATATAACAGTGATAAATATATATAAATCCAATGTCTCAGCACCAAAACACACAAAACATTGATAGAAATGAAACAGTAAACAGACAACAGTATAGTAATAGGAGACTTTAATACCCCACTTTTAATGAAAGTTAGAACATCCCGATAGAGGATTAATAAAGAAACAGAGGACTAAAATAACAATATAGACTGGAAGAACCTAACAAATACATGCGGAATATTACCCAACAGTAACAGGATATACAATTTTTTGCAACTACACATACATCTTTCTCCAAATAGGTCACATGTTAGATCCCAAAACAAATTGACAAACTTAAGAAGGTTGAATCATGCCAAGTATTTTCTGATCATAAATAGAATAAAACTAGAAATGAATGGTACTAAAGAAACTAGAAAATTCATAAATATGTAGAAATTAACACATTCTTGCATAACCAGTGCATCAGATAAGAAATTAAAAAATAAATCTAAAAGTACCATAAGACAAATGAATGAAAGTATAACATATCAAAACTTATGTGGTGAAGTAAAAGCAATACTCAGAGGGAAGTTCATAGTGATGTATGCCTACATTAACAAGGAGGGATGATCTCAAGTAAACAAACTAATTTTTATACATCAGAGTGCTAGTAAAATAGAGACAAACTAAGCCCAAAGTAAGACAAAAGAAGGACAAATATTGAATACATTTTAAAGCAGAAATGAATAAAATAGAAAACAAAAGATTTATTTTTGAAAATATAACTAAAATTGATAAACCCTTCACTAGATCATCTAACAAAAAAGAGAAAAGATCAAATAAAATAAGAAATGAGAGAAGAAACATTAAAACTGGAACCACAGAAATACAAAGGATAAAAGACTATTATGAACAATTAGTTATACACCACCAAATTGCCCAATGTGGAAGAAATGGGTAAATTCAAAGAAGCATACAGACTCTCAGAATTTTATCATGAAGTTACATATAGTCTGAACAGATTTATTATGAGAACAGAAATTGAATCAGTATTTGGAACCTCACAGCAACAAAAGCTCACAATTAGATGGCATCACTCTTGAATTTCACCAAATATTTAAAGAATAATTAACATCAATCCTTTTAAAACTGTACCAAAAACTGAAAAGGAGGGAGCACTTCCAAACTCAAGTTTGAAGGCCAGCACTGGTCTAATGCCAAAGCCAGACAAAAACACTCCAAGAAGTGAAAATCACAGGCCTATATTTGTAATAAATATAGATGCAATCCCCACCCCCAGAACAAAGTACTAGCAAAATGAATTCAATAGCACATTAAGAGAATCATGAAACAAGACTAAGTGGGACCCACCATGGGATACAAGGATGGTTCAACAAATAAAAATCAGTTAATATGATAGACTACATTAACAGAATAAAAGATAATGAGGACAAGCTAGAGTCTAAACAGATGTAGAAAAGGTATTTTACAAAATCCAATACCTTTTCATGATAAAAACTCAACAGACTAGAAATAGAAGGAAATTACTTAATGCAATGAAGATCATATGTGAAAATCTCACAGCTAATGTCATATTCAATGGAGAAAACTGAAAATATTTCTTCTATGATCAGGAACAGGCTAGGATGTCTATTCTTGCCACTTCTATTCAACAACTAGGCAAGAAAATGAAATAAAAGGCACCCAAATCAGAAAAGAAAAACTAAAATAGTCTCTTTGAAGATTATATATATAATCTTATATAAGAAAACACTAAAGAATCTACAAAAAATTTTAGGACTAATAAACATATTCAATAAATTTGAGGGATATGAATTTGGCATTAAAAACAGTTGATCAAAAATCTATATAGTAACAAAGAACTATTCAAAATAGAAAATTAAAAAATCACATTTATAGTAGCAACCAAAAGTAAAATACTTAGGAATAAGTTTAACTAGGGAAGTTAAAGCTCTCTATATTAAAAATAATAAAATGACAAAAGAGATTGAAGAAGATACAAAGAAATAAATATATATCCTGTGTCTATGGGTTGAATTAACATGGCTAAAAAGTTCATGCAACTCAAAGTGATGTACAAATTCAATGAAATGTAAATATATATATAATTTACATATAATATATATTATATATAGTATGTATAGGTATATGAAATGCTGTGCTGATTTGGGGGACTTGGAGGGTAAAATCATCAAGGTTTATTGATAGATTTGACCAGTAGTCTGAGGGTTTAGAAATTATATCAGTGTTTTCAGTAACAATGAAAGAAAAGTAGTTCATGATATTAGTCAATATTATTCTTGTTAGCAAGTAATTTTAACCAGGACCTATGCAGGTCTAGTTAGTATATATAGCTACAATACCATAAAGTTATCTGTGTATCCAAATCAATTTGATTATGCTCTAATACAAAAGTTGTTTTACTGATTAAACAGATGACAATGAACTTGACTAGTGCCATTAATAGTGATATGTAAATAAAATGTTTTAAATTTTGATTAGGGCAGTTAAACTTTTCTAATTCAGACTGGTCACATAATTGTCTCACATAGTTTGGTTTGCACTATTATAATGTAACATTTTCAGGGAAATTAATTTATTGTTTTGAATTTTGTAGAATATCTCAAATTCAATTAAGAAATGCTATCAAGAGTCGAGGATTTAGCTCAGTGGTTCTGTTGCCTGCCTCACAAGTGCAAGGTCCCAAGTTTGATCCCCGGTACCAAAAAAGAGAAGAAGAAATGCTATCAAGAAGAAATTTCATAGGATTTCCTTTAATGGTTGATAAAATGATTTTAAGTAGCATAGCAAGTATTTGTAACTGAATGTTTCTGTAATTGTCAACATTTTTTGTTCTTGTATATTAAACAGATCTGTTTCAGTTTTAGTTACATTATTTCCTTGGCAAGACTTTTTAAAAATAGATAGTACAAATATTATTTGTGTTCAAATTACTCTCATTTGTTACAAATGAAATATCAATAACTAGGCTTTAAATTTTCATAACAACTCAGTCAATATTTAAACGTGTTAAAAGTGTGCAACATCAAGTTCATTTAAGAACTAAAGTATGAACAGTACTGCAAAACATCTGTAAGCTTGCCTATTATTATTTATGCTGTTCTCCTAAGTAAGCATTTGTTATTTAATATCCATCCATGTAACCATGTCAGGCTAACTTATTATCTTCCAAGAAGGCTATTTACAGTTCTTGGCAGTTATCTAGAAAGGCTGTGAAACAATATTTGTGAATCCACATTATGAGAATGTGTCAATTTCATAATCACAGAACTATGCAGACTGTACTTTCTCCTCTGAAATAATGTATCATAATATCTATGGGCCTAATTTTTTTGTGATACTATTAATTGAACGTAGGGCCTTCCCACTGAGCTGCATCTCTATCTCTTTTTATAATTTTTATTTTGAGATAGGGCTTTTCCAAGTCTAAATTGCCCCAGCTGGGCTTAAAATTTCAGTCCTTCTGCTTCAGCCTCCCAGGGTACTGTGTAGCATAACACTGATGGAGCTGGGGTTTTGAAAACAAAGTAATACTTAGGATTTGCTTTGAGGTAGCCAGAACCATGTGGCTCTTCTCTTTTTTAGGAGGAAAGACTTAATTCCTCTTTTGGCCAAGGCAAGCCCAAATTTTTGAAGGACATAAAGAATAACCTCATAATTAATTGAACTCTTATTATTTCCATTTTCATGCAGCTTATGTTGGTGAGGTGAACAGATGCTAAATAATAAACACAATATACAAATAATATACAGGTACCTATAAAAGTGATACGTGTTATAAAGAAAAGTAATACTGTCTTTTGGGTAGTAGAGAGTGAGTACTTCCATTTTTACTTTCAAGTTAAAATAAGAAATCATTTTTTTAAACAATTTATTCCATCACATTAAAATTGCAATAAATTTCCCAGCTATACTCATAACTATCACCCATGCATAGTTCAGTGTGAACAATATAAACACAAATATTATAGCACACTTACGTTCCTCATAATGTACTAGGCACTTTGTCAACATTATCTCACCAAATTTTTAAAAAATTAATTTATTGGTACATTTTAGATATACATAGTGATCACATTCATCATAAGGAATTTGTACCTGTACATAATATATCTTGATTATTCTTTTTTTCCTCAGTCCCCTCCCCTCCCTTCAGCCCTTCAGCCCCTCCTTATTTATAAAAACTTTTTTCCATTTTTCCCTCTATTTGCTTTTTTCTTTTTCCTTCCTTCCTTCCCCCTTCCCCCTCCCTTGTTCCCCTTCCCACTTGAACATTTTCTTTCTATTTTGCAATACTATTATACATTTTGGTCCTTATTTACACTTTCAGTTTCTTGTGTTAAAAAATGTAATATTTAAACGTGTGTGTCCAATTTATTTCACTTAAGAGTATGCTGTCAAGGTGCATCCATTTACCTAGAAATATCTCAAGTTTATCCTTCTTTATGGCAGAGAAGTACTCTATTTTGTATATATAAAAACCCCACACCTTCTTTATCCATTCATTGGGTGATGGGCATTTGGGCTGTTTCCGAGATTTAGCTATTAAAAATCCTGGTGCTATAATCATGGGTATGCATAGATCATTGTGGTTTGATGATTTTAATTCTTTCAGGAAGTTACCAAAAAGGGTGATAGCTAGGCCAAGGGAACCTCTAGTTTTAGTTTTTGGAGAATCTCCACACTGATTTCCACAGTGATTGCACCTGTCTACACTCCCACCAATGGTGAAGCAGCGTTCCTTTTTCCCTACAGCCCTGGCTCCATTTGTTATTGGTTGATTTCTATTTTTAAATTTAATTTTATTGCTACATTTTAAGAATACAATATAATGACATTCATCATTGGAAATTTGCACCTTTACATAATCTCTCTTGGTTCTTATTTTTCCCCATTCCCCTGCCCTCCTTTCAACCCCTCCATTCCTCCCTATTTACAAAGACTTTGTTTCCATTTTTTCATTTTCTCCTATTAATTCCATTCCCTTCTTTCCTTTCTGCTACTCCTCCCACTTCCCCTTCGCCCCTTTTCTTCCTGTTTCACATTATCTATTATACCTTTCAGTCTTTATTTACACTTTCAGTTTCTCACACTAGAGAAACTATTCAGTATTTACACGTGTGTCCTATTTATTTCACTTAAGAGTATGGCCTCAATGTGCATCCATTTAGCTATAAATATCTCTAATTTCTCATTTTTATGGCTGAGTAGTACTCCATTTTATTAAAAAACCCACACATCTTCTTTATCCAGTCTCCAGTTGATGGGCATTTGGGCTGTTTCCAAGTTTTAGCTATTACAAACTGTGCTGCTATGAACATGGGTGCACATATATCACTGTGGTATGATTCTTTTAATTCTTCGGGGAAGCTCCCCAGCAGTGGAATAGCTGGGTCAAATGGGACTTCCAGTCCTAGTTCTTTGAGATATCTCCATACTGATTTCTACAGTGGTTGCACCAGTCTACACTCCCACCAGCAGTGGAGCAGTGTTCCTCTTTCCCTACAGCCCTGCCAGCATTTATTATTGGTTGATTTCATGATAGCAGCCATTTTTTCTGGGGTAAGGTAGAATCTCAGCATTGCTTTCATGTGCATCTCTTGAATGACCAGTGATGTTGAACATTTTTTCATATGTTTATTTGCTATTTCTACTTCTTTGTGTGAGAAATGTCTGTTCATTTCAGATGCCCATTTTTGGATTGGGTCTTTAAATTTGGGAGGTCTCATTTTTTTAAGTTCTTTATAGTTCTTTTAAGTTCTTTAGTTTTCAAGTTCTTTATAGTTTTTTAAGTTCTAGATGGTAGACCTTTGTCTGAGGAACAGCAGGTGAAAATTTTTTCCCACATTGTGGGTTGTCTCTTCACACTGTTGATGGTTTCTCTTGCTGTGCAGAAGCTTTTTAGTAAGAAGAGATCTCACTTGTTGATTGTTTGTGCTAGTTCACGGGCAACTGAGGTTTTGTTCATAAAATCTTTTCCTACACCAATGTCTTCAAGAGTTCTACCTAACACCTGTTCCAGCCAGTTCAGAATTTCTATTTTAATATTTAGATCTTTAATCCATTTCAATTTTAGTTTAGTGCATGGTGAGAGATATAGGTCTAGTTTTAATCTTTGGCAAGTCGAAACCCAATTTTTTCAGCACCGTTTATTAAAGAGGTTGTCTTTCCTCCAGTGAGAATGTTTTGCTCCTTTGTGGAAGATGAGGTGTCTGAGTGTGTCTGGAGTTGCTTCTGCATCTTCTAATCTGTTCCACTTGTCCTCAAGTCTGTTTCTTTGCCAGTACCATGCTGTTATTATCACAGAGGCTTTGTAGTATAGTTTCAAATTGGGGTTGTGATACCCCCTGCCATGTTTCTGTTGCCTAGAATTGTTTTTGCTATTCTGGGTCTCTTCTTGTTCCAAATGAATTTTTTTGGATTGTTTTCTCAAGGTTCATGAAGTATGCTGCTAGGATTTCAATTGGGATTGCATTGAATCTACATCACAGTTTTGGAAGTATGACCATTTTCACTATGTTGATCCTTACTAGCCAGGATCAGGGGATGTCTTTCCATTTTCTGATATCATCTTCAATCTCTCTTTTCAGAATGCTATAGTTTTCAGAGAAGAGGTCTTTGAATTCTTTTGTTAGGTTGATTCCTAGGTATTTCAGCTTTTTGGATGCTATTGTGAAAGGAATTGTTACCCTATTTCTCTCTCAGTAAGTCTGTTGTTCATGTACAGGAAAGGTATTCATTTTTGTTGTTGTTGTTGGCCTTGTATCCAGCTACTTTACTGAATTTGGTTATTAAGTCTAGAAGACTTTTGATGGAGTTCTTGGAGTCTCCTATATAGGGTATGGTGTCATCTGCAAATGACAGTTTGACTTCTTTATTTCCTATCTTTATTCCTTTTATTTTTTCCTCCTGTCTAATTGCCGTGGCTAATGTTTGCAAAACTATATTGAACAGGAGTGGTGATAGTGGATATTCTTGTCTTGATCCTCATTTTAGTGTGAAGGATTTCAGTTTTGACCATTTAGTATGATACTGGCTGTTGGCTTTTCATAGATGGCTTTTATGAGGTTGAGGTAGAGACCATCTATTCTAATTTTTTAGGGTTTTTATGATAAATGTATGTTGGATTTTGTCAAATGATTTTTCTGCATCTGTTGAGATGATCACATAGTTTTTGTCCTTGACTCTGTAAATATAGTGTATTAAATTGATTGATTTTCATATGTCGAACCATCCCTGCATCCCTGGGATGAATGCCACTTGGTCGGGGTATATAATCTTCTTGGTGATCTTCTGCATTCTGTTTGTCAGTATCTTATTAAGGATTTTTGCATCTATGTTCATTAGTGAGATTAGCCTATAGTTCTCTCTTTTTTTTTTTTTTTTTTTTTGGTACCGGGCATGGAACTCGGGTCCTTGCGCTTGAGTAGCAGGCGGCAAAACCACTGAGCTAAATCCCCAGCCCCCTGTAGTTCTCTTTTTCAGTTGGGTTTTTCTCTGCTTTGGGGACCAAGGTGATGCTTGCTTCCAGGAATGAATTTAGGAGTATTGCTTCTCTTTCAATTTCATTGAAGAGTTTAAACAGTAGTGGCAGTAGTTCTTCTCTAAATGTCTTGTAGAATTCAGTGGTGAAGCCATCAGGACCTGGGCTTTTCTTATTGGTAAATTTTTAATTACATTTTCAATTTCATTGGTTGATTTTGGCTTGTTTAGAATTTTTACGTCTTCTTCGCTCAACTTTGATAATTCATACATATCTAGGAATCTGTCCATTTCTTCTGTGTTTTCCGTCTTACTGGCATACAGGTTCTCGAAGTAGGTATTGATGATCCTCTGGATTTCTGCTGGGTCCATTGTAATTTCATCCTTTTAATTCCAAATTGCATGAATTTGGGCCTTTTCTTTCCTTTTTCTGATAAGGTTAGCTAAGTGTTTGTCAATTTTTTTTTATTCTTTCAAAGAACCAACTCTTAGCTTCATTGATTTTTGTGTATCATTCTCTTAGTTTCCATCACATTTATTTCTTCTGTGATCTTTATAATTTCCTCCCTTGTATGAGCTTTGTCTCTCTTGATCAGTCTTGGCTTCAAATCCACTTTGTGTGCAAATGGAATAGCTACCCCTGCTTTTTCTCTGGATTCCTGTTGCATAAAGTATTGTTTTCCATCTTTTGACTTTCAGTCTATGAATTTCTTTTTTGAGTTAAGTGTATTTTTTTTTGCATGCAGCACATTGTTGGATCTTTTCTCTTGATCTATTTTGCCAATCTCTTTCTTTTGATCAGTGAATTGAGATATATTACATTGATAGTCATAAGTGATATGTCTTATCAGTTATATGACTTATCCTTGTCATATAATTTTCCTGTTGCTGATTCCTTTTCTTTCCCCTCTGTTTAATTGCTTGCCTTGCCTTGACTATTAGGTTCATTTTATTGGGATTCATGGCATTGTAGTCTTCTTTATCTCTTTTTCAGAATATCCTTTAGAACATTTTGGAGTGCTGGTTTTGTGGTCATGAACTTCTTCAGATGTTCTTTGTCATTGAATTATCCTATTTTTTCATCAATTTTGAAAGATAGTTTTGCAGGGTACATCAATCTGGGTTGGAGGTTGTTTTATTTTAGGGCTTGAAATACTTCACTCCAAGCTCTCCTTGATTTAAGGGATTGTGTTGAGAAGTCTGCTGTGATTCTGATGGGCTTCACTTTATAGGTGATTTGTTGCTTTTTTCTAACAACTTTTAACATTTTGTTCTTGTGTTGAATTTCTGGAATCTTGATTATTATATGCCTTGGTGTAGATTTTTTTGATCATGGCTAATTAAAGTTCTATATGATTCACTTATTTGTATGTCAACTTATTTTTTTGTACTTGGGAAGTTTTCTTCCATTACTTCTGTGAGCAGGTTTTTTATGTCACTTGCTGTATCTCCTGCTTTTTCATTGACTCCAATCAATCTTATGTTATTCTTCTTTTCATCATCTTGCAGCTGTTGGATTGATTTTTCTTGGCTCCATGCTATTTTCCAATTCTTTCTTTTCATGATTGCTAAATGCTAACCTGTCTCCTAGATCTGATATCTGTCCTCCCATTGGTTTGTTCTGCTGCATATACTTTCAATAGAATTTTTAATCTCCTGGATATTTGTTTGAATCTGTTTCATGAATTCCATTTTTTTACTATGCTGTGCATTCATGGTTTCCATCATTTTCCTATGCTCCTCTTTTTTTTATCTGTACCTTCTCTGGATTTACTAACCATGTCTTTCATTATGGTCATTATCTCTTTAGTTATCTGAGGGATTATTTCTAATTTGATTTTTTTCTAGAGCCTCACTCATCTGCTTTGTTACTTTTGTTTTAGAGAGATAATGTAGGTGGATTTTGAATTGTTCCACCTCACTGCTGCCTGTGTTTTGCTTGGGCAAACTGAAAGACTAGGGTTGCATCTTGCTTCTGTGTTTTCTCATTTTCTATTTGTTTTTTATTTTTGTTTCTGCCTTGAAGCTTGTAAATTGCTTATGGTAGGTAGCTTTATTGTTAGTATTGAGAACTCCTTAGGAAGTGGCTACTATTCAGTGATGTCATCTAGGTGTAGCTGGTGTTTGGCTTTTGAGTCTGTTGCAAGATACTGCCTCTTCATTTTATTGGGGATGAGAGCTTGTAGCCTATTTGGCCTAGCCCCTGGTTATTTGGTACTGGCCTATAGTATTGTTTATGACTCTCAGGCAAACACTGTCTTGGCATAAAAGATTAGATTAGATTAGAACAACTATGTCACCTTGGCTAAAGTAGTACAATCAATAATAAGAATAGAATCAAGAGCAGCCTAGAAAACAACAAACGGTTGTACTTATTAGTTTGCCACCTTTAACAGTATGAACAAGATTTGTAGTTATATACCAAAATCTAAAACAAACCAGACAATTGTATATAGTAAATTTTAAAAAATATAAGAGGGAAGAATAAAGAAATAGAAGAGAAAGAGATTAGAAGCAAGGCTGAAGGACAAAGGAAGATTACATGAGCTTTGGGAATCTGGTGAAGAAGACAGGAAGAAAAGAAGGAAGAAACAGAAATAAGAGCAGAACAAAACAAAAAATAAAAATAATGTTCACACTCATATGAAAATAAGAACAAAGAATCAAGAAAAAGAAATAAAAAATCAAAGAGAGTAAGAAAAATAAATCCACTTCAGACTTTGTCTCTGCTGTCACTTGTAGAAAAAGGGGGCATACAGAGCCCAGATTGGTGTTTGTTGATACCAGCTACCCTGCAGTAGATTCATGGCAGGATGGTGGATAATTCCAGCAAGCCTGTGCTTTCACCTCCACTGAAGTTCAGGCTGATCCTGGTTTCTGGCTGTGAGGTGGGGATCTGAGTTGGTCAGCCCACTACACTCCTGGTTCCTCTTTCTGGCTTGTATGCAGCTCCCTGAATCTAGCTGTGTCCCATGGCTATGCTTCACCCTGACACTGGGAGCCCCAAGATGGAACCAACCCACTGATGCTCTGAGTCCTGGGTTCAGTTGACCCTTTTCTAAAATAGCAACTAGCGAATCACCCAGTCCTGGGGACATTTGAATTGGAATCATGCACCAGCTACTGTAGTGTGAAGCTTCCATTACTCCATGCCACTGGTGCTTTTCCACATGTAGGCCCCTGGAAGTCACCTGTAGTCATTGTACCTCAGGAGGTTCAAGCTGCCTCTTTCATATGATGAGCTGGGATTCAGGGCAAAAGTGCCATTTGCCACCCCCCTCTTCTGTGTTGAAGTCTCTTTCTTTGCTCTCCCCTTGGGCTCCAATTGTCACTTCAGATCCTTGCTGCATCCCAAGGAATCCTCTTCCCTCCTTCTTATCTTCCCCATGTTGGTATATTCTAGTGTCTGGAGACTGATTTGGAGAGGATGATTTGTTGCTTCTCATTACTCCTCCATCTTCCCAGAAGTGCTCTATCTCAACTATTTTACTATACAGAAAATTAAATATATAGCCATTCTTCAGAGGAGAAAATTGAGATTCTATGAGGTTACATAATTTGTCCACGGTAACATAATCATAAAGGACAAAATAAAATTTCAACATTGAAGTCAATGTGACTTTGAGCCTCACAGTTTTCACTTGGACCCTGGACCACCTGTCAAAGATATGATCCTGTCCTCTGTTGCTGCATCAACACCAGGATCTTCTTCTGAACAGTACAGGGCACATTTCATTAATGTTGTCGTTTATTTATTCATTGAATAAACACTGATTGTACTATGTTGAATTTTCAAAGATGGAGAAGTCACAGCCTCCTCCATGAAAAATTTTCTTCTATCTCCTTTCTTTGTTTCCTTATTTTTTCACCTTTGGAAATTCAACCTAGGAGCTCATTCATACTAGGTAAGCACTCTATCACTGAGCTACACTCTCAGCCCTAATATTTTCTATTTTTTGTTCCTTTGAAATAAAGCTTCCGTCTTCACATATTGTAAGATGTGACACTTAGGCTAAAGCTTGAGAGATGACTGAAATGTTGCCAGATGAAGTATGGGAGGGTTGTCTGATAAATAATGGCTTGTACACTTAGCTATAAATAATTGATATTGTGTAATAGGAAGAAAAGATCTAAAGGAGTAGGGAAAGTGGGAGGAGTAGGGGAAAGGAAAGAAGGGAAAAGGAAAAATATGAGAAAAGGAAAAAATGGAAACAAAGTCTTTGTAAATAGAGAATGGTGGAGGGGGTGAAGGAAGGGTAGGGGAAAGGGGAAAAACTAAGAACCAAGATACGTTATGTAAAGGTACAAGATCCCAATGATGAATATAACTGTATTGTTTACCTAAAATGTACCAATAAACTTAATGAAAAAAAATTAATGGCTTGTACAGAAATGCTAAGGTAGGAAAAAAAGTGTGGAAGTGAAAGGGCTAATGTTGAAAGTGGAAAGATCGACTGGCACAGGTTTGTAAATGTTGTTAGTGGCCTGTACAGAATCACCACAACTGCATTTTATTCTTTAGACCAGTTATTCTCAAACATTCTTTTACTGGAGGAGAGGTTTAATTTGGTTCATGTTTTTGGATGATTTAATTTACATTTCTTCCTTAGAATTGGCATAGCAGAAGGGCCTGGAGGAAGAAAGCTGTTCATCTCATGGTAGCCAGAAACACCCTAGTGACCAACTTCCTAACAGCATATTCAGCTCTTAACTTGTCAATGAATTAATCTACTGATAAGTGTAGCAACCATGTGATCCAATTACCTTCCAGAAGCCCCAGTTTGAACACATGAGCCTTGGGGAGGTGCATTTTAGATCTAAACCATGACATTCCATCTGTGGCCCTCAAAAAGGCATCTCATTAAGTAAATACATTTAATCCATCTCCAAGAGTTGTTAAAGTCTTGACAGTTTCAGTATTTCTCAAAAGTCTAAGTCCAAAGACTGTTGGTGCCCCCAGAACCAAGCAGCAGGGTCCCCCAGTGCCAAGCAGGTGAGATTTTTGGGCTGCTGTACCTTCACCCCCAGTGCTGAGAAGCAGAAGTCCCCCAGCACTGAGGAGCTGAGCCTTTCAGGCTGCCATACCACTGCCCCCAGAGCAGAGAAGCAGAACCCCCTCCCCCCACCACCAAGGAGGTGAGCCACACAGGTGCCAGCAGCATACAACCCCCCTCCCCATTGAAATGAGAAGACACATAAACCAGACTCAAAACCAGACTTCCAGATCACTTACAGCAACCCCAAAGGGAATCGAGATGGACCAATCTGATACTCAACAACCTGGACTCCCTGAACTGGCAACAAAAGAGGATCTGGGAAAAATGAAATCAGAAATAATTTCTCAGATAACAGCAGATGTTGTGCCCATAGTGCAAGATAGGATTAATAAATCTAGAGAGGACACAGAGAAAAAAAATACAGGAGCTGAGGAACATGATGGATTCCCAACATAGGAAACAAACGAAATCCATAAAACAGATGCAAACAGATTTCCAGGAGATTAAAAACTCCATTGAAAGTTTATGCAACAGAATGAGCCAATGTGAGGATAGAATTTCAGATATGTAACATAAGATTGAAATTAGTGACTAGGAAAAGAAAAATTTCTGTAAAATAGTAAGGGACCATGAGAAATCAATCCAGTAGCTGCTAGACAATGCAAAGAAGAATAACATAAGACTGATTGGAGTCAATGAAGAAACAGGAGAGAGTGAAAATGACATTAAAAAAAAAAACTGTTCACAGAAGTGATGTCAGAAAATTTCCCAAGCAGGGGAAAAGAACTTGACATACAGATAAGTGAGGCATATGGGACTCCAACTAGCCTTGATCAAAAAAAATCTACCCATAGGCATATAATAGTTAAGATTCCAGGAACCCAACAGAAGGACAAAATTCTACAAGCAGTTAGGTCATGAGAAAGAGATCATGAATGTTACATTCTGGCAAAGAATTTGACATGTTCCCATGTTCCTGGACTTTATATGAGGCTAAATTTTAAGTGGTGGACTAATTAATTTTTATCAGGCAAATGTCAAGACAGCCCAAATGAGACTCTTTCTCATGACCTGTAGTCATCATTCTCACCTGAAACCTCATGTGCCTGGCCTTTACTGACCATATTCCTATCAGCATTCTGGTCTTTTGAACTGTGATCAGAATCGCCCATCAAGCTCTGCTTATAGAATTCTAGTGCTTCTCAATCCTGCGTCTCCAATTTTTTGAAACTCCTCCCACAAACCCATTCCAATGATTTCTAAACCACATGGTCAGTTACAGTTACAACAATGACCCTACTTTTCTTGTACCAATTTTTCTATTAGTCATTTTCCTATCAGTGGGACACAATACCTGATACACATAACTTAAAGGAGAAAAGGTTTATTTGGATTGCATTTTCAGAGGGCTCAGCCTATTCAACTGGCTTCAGAGCATGACATAGGGCATGATGGAAGAAAAAGAGAGAGAGAGAGAGAGAATATTTTTCAAACTTTAGTGTGCATATGAATCACCAGAAAAGCTTATTAAAATCAGGACCCAATTTAGTAGTTTTGGAGTGAGGTTTTGGTTTCTACATTTCTAACAAATCCCCCAGTAATGCACTTTGAGTAGTAAGGTTCAGTGTAGAGCCACTTAAAAGTTTCAATCAGAGCAGTGAAAAAGCAAAATTTCTCCTTTAAAACAAAGTTATGCAGGTTACGTGGAAAATGAATTTTGAGGATTTGAGAGGCCGCTCAATTTAGAGGTTATCATAGTTGCTAAAATAAGGGCTGCTTTGGATTCAAGTAGAACAATAGCAGTTTAATCGAAAGGAATGGAAGAAGCTAGGCATGGTGGTATATACCTGTAATCCCAGCACTTTAGTAGTCTGAGGTAGGAGGATCAGAAACTCCAGCCCTACCTGAGTAATTTAGTAATTGTACTAGATATGAGAGTGAGACAAAAGAAAAATAAGTATATTCCCTCTCTCTGTCTCTGGCTCTCTCTCTCTCTCTCTCTCTTTCTCTTCCATCTCTTTCTCCTTCCTTCTGCTCATCTTGCTGCTTGTGCCAGAGTTTTGGAAGACAATAAGTTTGCTTTTAATATATTGAATCAACTTGGAATGGCTTTAATTCTAGTGCTGGAGAGTTGATTTGGGAATAAGTAGCATACAGAACATGGGTGATTTTTAAGAGGGAGATGTGGCCATAGAATGTGTTAAGAGAAGAGAATCAAAGCAAGCATCTTGTAGGGGTGCGGGAGAGTTTCTCATTGAAATCAGTGGAACTGGTACTTTGGAATTGGAGGAAGTAGAGAATCACAGAGGCAGTTAGATTCCAAGAAATCATGAGTGGAGAGTTACTAGAAGGATGAATTAGAGAACAGTGAGTAAATCAGATAATGTTTGAATCGAGAATTATTGCTCTTCCCAAATGAGGTTATGGAGAAAATACAAGAGCATCAATTAAAGGACCTAGAGAAATGGTTACATTTTCTAAATAATGAAGACTGCAGTGACCTAAGGAAAGGCCTGGTATCTGAATATCAAACAGCAAGGGGAAAACAGGCCATATTGTTTGGCCATGAGGCACAAAGAAAGGGAGAGAGTCAAGTATGTTTTCAAGATTTTTAGTCTGGGCCCTTAAGATAACACACAAACAGAATTAAAGGAGTTATTTATTTTTCTTAACATAGTTGTTTATTTTTCTTAACAGAGATCTTTTTAGTATGTTTGTTTGAGGATTAATTGTCATAGACTAATAGAAATATTCTGTAGCTCACTTTAAATGGGGCATTAATTTGGGTGGAGGGTCTGGATGGGAAATCTGAACTTTAAATACCAGGTACAGAGAGATAGTCATAAGAATGAGGTTCCTTGGAGCTTGAGAATGTAAGGATCATGTGTTTTAGAACTTGATTCAATTTATATAGTCTCATTTAGAAAAGTCCATCTCTTTGCATTACTATAGTTATATATATATATCACCAAGAATGGTGCCCTTTCTGCATGTGCTTCAGTAAGGTAGGGGTGTGTGTGTGTGTGTGTATGTGTGTGTGTAACACTAGCTGGCTTAGCATCAGGAAAAATTTTACGAAGGAGAAAATGATGAATTTGAAGTGATCCTTAAACTCCCAGGAAGGTTTTCCCAGAGAACTGGAGGCCAATCCATTTACAAAGAACACATAACTAACTCCACTATTCAATATAAATGCTTATTCTTAATCTGTCTACATACCAGTGTGGCTTTCTTCCAAGGCCTGTTGACACATACAATACCATTCTGCAAATTAATAAAAGATATTCCCTCTGGGCAGATGAATTATGAAATGACATTCCTTCTTACCAGCTATTAAGTCCAGCTCCAGGGCATGAAACTTGTTCAGCAGAACTCCTGACTCCATTTTACCCTCACTTGTCCCTTGTCCCTTCTGGCAACTGGGTGAAGTTTATAAATTATTCAGCTGACCGCACATAGCAATTCTCTCTCCCCTGCCCTGCCACTTCCTCTTTGTCTCAGTTACTTTCTTGTTACTGAAGCAAAATACTCAACATGAAAAATTAAGGGAGGAAAGGTTTACTTCAGCTCATAATTCTGTTTTGTTTAGAATTTTAAAAATTAAGTTTATTGGCACATTTTAGATAAACATAATGAGCACTTTCATCATATGGAATTTGTACCTGCATATGATATATCTTGATTCTTATTTTCTTTCCCAGGGACCTCCCCTCCTTTCAGTTCCTCTTCCCCTCCTTATTTACAAAAGCTTTGTTTCCACTGTAACTTTCTTTTCTCTTCCCTTCCTTCTTTTCTCCCTCTCCTCACAGTGTCACTTCCCATTTGAACATTTTCTTCCTATTGCACAATGTCTATTTTACATTTAGGTCCTTATTTACATTTTCAGTTTCTCACATCAGAGAAACAATGTGGTATTTACACATGTGAGCCCGATTTATTTCACTTGAGTATGCTCTCAAGGTGCATCCATTTATCTAGAAATATCTCATATATCCTTCTTTATGGCAGAGAAGTACTCCATTGTATTAAAAAAACCCACATCTTCTTTATTAATTCATTAGTTGATGGGCATTTGAGTTATTTCCAAGATTTAGCTATTACAAACTGTGCTGTTGTAATCATGGGTATGCATATATCACTGTGGTATGATGCTTCTTTTTTATATATTAATTGGTACATTTTAGGTATACAGTACATTTACATTTATCATTGGGTGTTTGTACCTGAACATGATGTATCTTAGTTCTTATTTTTTTCCCAATTACCTATGCTCCCTTCACCCCCACCACCCTTCCCTATTTACATAGACTTTGTTTCCATTCTTTTTTTCTTTCTCATAATTTATCCTTTCCTTTCTTCCCTTTCCCCTTCCTCTCCCACCACCCCTCCACCTTTGGTATGATGCTTTTAATTCTTTCAGGAAGATACCAAGAAGGGCAATAGCTAAGCCAAAGGGAACCTCTAGTTTTAGTTTTTGGAGGAGTCTCCACACTGATTTCAACAGTGGTTCTATCAGTCTACACTCCCACCAACAGTGGAGCAGAGTTCCCTTTTCCCTATAGCCCTGTCTCCATTTGTTATTGATTGATTTCTTGATAATAGCCATTCTTTCTGGAATGAGATGGAATCTCAGCATTGTTTTAATTTGCATCACTCAAACGACCATTGATGTTGAACATTTTTTTCATTTATTTATTTACTGTTTGTACTTCTTCATCTGAGAAGTCTCTATTCATCTCCGTTATCCATTTTTGGACTGGGTCTTTAAATTTGGGAGCTTTGATTTTTTTGAGTTCTTTGTATATTCTAGATATTAGTCTTTTGTCTGAGGAATAGGTGGCAAATTTTTTTCCCACTCTGTGGGTTGTCTCTTCACTCTGTTGATGGTTTCTTTTGCTGTCCAAAAGCTTTTTAATAATATGAGATTCCAGTTGTTGATTCTTTGACATTTTTCCTATGCAATCGGTATATTCATAAAGTCTTTGCCTACAATTATGTCTTTAAGGGTTCTGTCTGTTCTCTCCTCTAGAAGATTTGGTGTTTCTGTTTTAATATTTAGATCTTTGATCCATTTTATTTTAGTTTATTGTATGATGAGAGACATGGGTCTAGTTTAGTTTTCAGCATGCGGAAAACCAGTTTTTCTAACATCATTCATTAAAGAGGCTCTCTTTCTTACAGTGAAGGTGTTTAGCCCCTTTGTTAAAGATAAGGTGGCTGATTGTGTTTGGAGTTATTTCTGCATCTGCCAATTTGTTCCGCTGATCCTCGGGTCTTTTTTTTTCTTTTTGTCAATACCTTGCTGTTTTTATCATAGTTGCTCTGTAGTATAATTTCAGGTCAAAGATTGTGCTATCCCGTGCCTTGCCTTTGTTGTCCAGAATTGGTTTTGTTATTCTAGGTTTCTTCTGTTTCCAAATGAACTTTAGGATTACTTTTGCTAATTTTGTGAAGTATGCTATTGGTATTTTGATTGAGATTGCATTAAATATGTATAACAATTTTGGGAGTATGGCTATTTTAACTATTAGTTCTTCCTACCCCAAAGCAAGGAATATCTTTCCATTTTCTGATATCTTCTTTGATATCTTTTTTTCAGAGTACTGTAGTTTTCAATATAGAGGGTTTTTTTTAATGCTTTTTCAGGTTAATTCCTAACTATTTCACTTTTTCTTGATGCAATTGTGAAAGGTATGGTTTTCTTAATTTCTCTCTCAGTAAGTTTATTGTTTGTGTACAGGAATACTGTTGATTTTTGAGTGTTGAATTTGTATCCAGCTATGCAACTGGATTTTTTTCTTAAGTTTATTGGTACATTTTAGGTATAAAATACAGTTACATTCATCATTGGGATCTTGTACCATTACATGAGTATCTTGGTTCTAATTTTTTTCCCCTTCCCTTGGTCTCCCTTCCCCCCCTCCACCCTTCCCTATTTGCAAAGAACTTGTTTCCATTTTTTTCCTTTTCTCATATTTTTTCTTTTCCCTTCTTTCCTTTCCCCTACCCCTCCCACTTCCCCTGCTCCTTTAGACCTTTTCTTCCTATTACAAAATATCAATTATACATTTCTTAAATTACAATATCAAGATCTAGGAGACATTACTACAGATTTTACAGAATTTAAAAGGATATAGAAAGCATATTACAAAAACCTTTTTTGAAATAAATTTGACAACTTCTAAGAAGTACCTTGGAAGACAAATTAATGAAACTAACTCTGGAGGAAATATAAAATTTGAATAGCACCTATTAAAGAAAGTATATTTCTAACTTGAAAACCTATGTATATGACAACAACAGGCTCATATACATTTTAATTGATAAATTATTTCAAACAATTAAAGCAGAAAAAAGAAGGAACACTTCTCCCCTCATTTTAGGAAATCAACATTGTGCTAATTCTAAAACTAGATAAAGATAATAGAAGAAAAAAGTGTGAACATAGAAATTTGCTTAACAAAACAAACTCATAGAAGTCAGATCTGGCAGTATGTAGAAAGTGGTTTTGTTATAGGGATGGCAGTATTGGTTCAGCATTGGAAGATCCACCCCCAAAAGTCATCATTTTAATAGAGGAAAGGAAAAAGCCATACGATCCTGTCACTAGTTGGAGAAAAAGTATTGGACTAAATTCTACAGCTGTTCAGGGTAAAATCTATCAGGAGACTAGAAGTAGAACACCTTCTTAACAGATTAAAGACATGCACTCCATACTTCCAGTGAGAACACCTTATATGAATGGAGAAGATACAATGCTTTCTCCTTAAGGTGGGGAACAAGGGCAGATATACTTACTCTTTATCTGTCCATTAAACTTTGAAACCTAGGCCCCACCAAAATAGTCTGGCAATAAACTGACACAATTAGGATAGGATTGGCAAGGTAGAAGCAAAATCTTTATATGTAGATGAAATGATCATCTACAGAGAAAATACTAAGAAATCTCTAGGAGCTCCTAGAACTTGTATTTGAATTTAGCAGGATTAGAAAACACAAGGTATATATAAAAACTCAGGTCTATGTATACTTGCTATAAATGAAGAATTGGATATTGAAATTTAAAAGTTATGTAGGAGTACAAAGGACCTAGAAAAGTTAAAAACAAAAACAAAAAACAGTTTTGGAAGATGTTTAGTACCTAATTTTAAGACTTCTTCTAAAGCTACAGTAATCAAGGCAGTGTTGGTGTAAGGAAAGATATAGATCATTGGAATAAAACAGAGAATCTAGAAATAGAACCACACATATATGGTCCATTGAGTTTTGAAAGATTATTTAATATTAGCATTTTATAGAATATAAACTCAATTCAAGAGCCAAGGAAGAGATAGTGTTTTCAGCAAACGACACTAGAACACCTGGTATCCATATATAAAAAATTATTCTCAACCCTTTATTTCCATATATGAAAATAACTTGAAGGGATCTATGAACCTAAATATGAAAGCTTAAAAGTATAAAACTTTAAAAGGAATTATAAGGGAAAATGTTTATGAATTTAGGGTAGGCAAGAACTACCTAGGGTACAAAAAACATGATGTATAAAAGAAAAAATTTGATAAATGAGATTCCACCAAAATTTAGAACTTTAAATGACATCATTAAAATAAAAAGTAGTCCTTAAACAGAACATATTTACAATGCATATAACCTATGACCAGAATATGTAAAGAACTCTTACAGGTCATTAATAGACAACCCAATTAAAAAGTAGACATAAGAAGATGATAAATAGCCAGTATAGCACAAGGAAAGGTGTGCAACTCTAGAATCAGAAAAATACTAATCAGTACAATAACAAGATTGAATTATACACTCATTAGGGAGATGAAGTTAAAAGTTTTAAAAGCCTTGTCATGACTTTTTCTTTTTGTGGGATTCTCCCACTTTGCGTTTAATTTGTCACACCCAATGGATTCATTCTGCTCTGTTTCCTGGGGTTGTGTTCTTCATTGTCTTTTCCTAGGGTATTGTCTAAAATTTTGGGGGATGCTGGTTTGGTATTCATGAAGTTCCTGAGGTGCTCTTTATCATGAAAGTATCTTATTTCTCCATCAATTTTGGAAAATAATTTTGCAGGGTACATCAGTCTGGGTTGGAGGCTGTTTTCCTTTAGGGCTTGAAATACATCACTCCAAGCTCTTCTTGCCTTGAGGGTTTGCATTGAGAAGTCTGCTGTGATTCTGATGGGCTTTCCTTTGTATGTGATTTGTTTCTTTTCTCTCACTGGTTGTAGAATTTTGTTCTTCTGTTGGATTTCTGGAATCCTAACTATTATATGCCTATGTGTAGATTTTTTTTGATCAAGGCTGGCTGAAGTCCTATATGCCTCACTTATCTGTATGTCAAGTTCTTTTCCCCTGCTTGGGAAGTTTTCTGCCATCACTTCTGTGAACAGTTTTTTTTATTTCACCTGCACTCTCTCCTCTTTCTTCATTGACTCCAATCATTCTTATGTTATTCTTCTTTGCATTGTCCAGCAGCTGCTGGATTGATTTCTCATGTTCCCTTACAATTTTAAAGCAATTTTTATTTTGCTGGTCACTAATTGCAATCTTATCTTCTATATCTGAAATTCTATCCTCACATTGGTTCATTCTGCTGTGCAGACTTTTGATGGAGTTTTTAATCTCTTGGAAATGTGTTTGCATCTGTTTTATGGATTCCATTTATTTCCTATGTTGAGATTCCATCATGTTCCTCAGATCCTCTGTTTTTTTAATCTGTGTCCTCTCTAGATTTATTAATCATGTCTTGCACTATGAGCACAATCTTTGCTGTTATCTGAGTAATTATTTCTGATTTCATTTTTCCCAGATCCTCTTTTGTTGCCAGTTCAGAGAGTCCAGGTGGTTGAGTATCAGGGTGTTCCATCTCGTTTCCCTTTGGGGTTGCTGTAGGTGATCTGGAAGTGTGTGTTTGAGGCTTGTTTATGTGTCTTCTCATTTCCACGGTGGTGGTGGGGGGGCTGCTTCTGGCGCCTGAGCGGCTCACCTTCTCTGCCCTAGGAGCATGGGATGGTGGTGGGGAGCTTCCTTCTGGGTTCTGGGACCAGTTCAGCTTCTCTGCCCTAGGAGCTTGGGATGGTGGCGGGTGAGCTTGGATTTTTTTAATTAAACCTAGAAGTCTTTTGGTGTAGCTTTTGGGGTCTTCTATGTAGAGTGTCATGTCATCTGCAAATGATGATAGTTTTACTTTTACCTCTCCCATCTTTATTGTTTTTATTTCTTTGTTTTGTCTAATTACCTTGGCTAATATTTCCAGCACTATATTGAATAGGAGTAGCGATATTGGATACCCTGGCTTATTCCTGATTTTAGAGTGAAAGCTTCCAGTTTTTGAGCAGTTAGTATGATGTTGGCTGTTGGTTGTCATAGATAGCTTTTATCAGATTGAGATAAAGACTATTTCAATTTTCTGTAAGTTTTTTTTTTATCGTGAATGGGTGTTGGACTTTAACAAATGCTTTTTATACATCTATTGAGATGATCATGTGTTTTTGTCCTTGTTTTTTTGATATGGTATATTACATTTATTGATTTGCATATACTGAACCATTTCTGCAATGAATCACACTGGGCCATGGTGTATAATCTTCTTGATGATTTGTGACATTCTGTTTGGCAGTGTCTTATTGAGGATTTTTGCATGTATGTTCATTAGGGAGATTATCCTGTAGTTCTCTTTTTTTGGTTGGATCTTTCTCTGGTTTTTGTGTCAGGGTAATACTTGCTACCAGGAGTGACTTTGGAAATATTGCTTCTCTTTTGATTTCATTAAAGAGTTTGAGAAGTAGTGGCATTAGATCTCTAAATTTCTTTTAGAAGTCAGCTGTGAAGCCATCAGGACCTAGACTTTTCTTTGTTGGTAGGGGGAGGCTTTTTTTGGGGGGGGGGCATAGGCTTTTAATTACATCTTCAATTTAGTTGTCTGATATTGAGTAATTTATAATTTTTATATCATCTTTGTGATTCAGCTTTGGTAAGGAATCTGTCCACTTGTTTTGTATTTTTCATCTTATTAGAACAATGTTGCTCAAAGTAGGTATTTTGATTGTTTGGATTTCTGCAGGATCCATTGTGATCTTACTGTTTTTATTTGCAATTGCTCTCATTTGAGCCTTTTCTTTTTTGATTCAATTGGTTAAGGGTTTATCAATTTTATGTAATCTTTCAAAGAATCAATTCTTCAATGCATTGATTTTTAAATTTTTTCTTAGTCTCAATTTCATTAATTTCTGCTCTGATCTTTTTCATTTCATCCCTTTCAGTTTGATTTGTTCTTTTTCTAGAAGTTTGAGATTCAACATTATGTTGTTTATTTGAGCTTGCTCTGTTTTCTTGATGTGAGAAGAGTTCACCACTATAAATTTCCCTAGTAGGACTGCTTTCATTGTGTCTCATAAATTCCAATATGTTTTTTTCAGCATTATCATTTAATTATAGAAACTAATTTCTTCTTTAATTTTATCTGTGACCCATCGATTGTTCAAGAGGGTGTTATTTAATTTCCATGTGTTTATGTAGCTTTTGTGGTTTCTTTTGCCATTTATTTCCAGTTTCATTGCACTATGATCTGATAATATGCATGGGAAAATTTTAATTCCTTTCCTTTTACTTAGGCATGTTCTATGAGCTAGTATGTGTTCTGTTTTGGAGAATGTCCCATGCCCACCAGCTCATAGTTTGTAAAGGTTTCAGTCCATAGTCAGCTGGTTCCAAGATGGGGCAGCATGGCAGAGGGGCATCACAGAGTAGAAATAGTCCATGGAGTGGTAAGCAGAAGACAGTGAGCAGTAGCACCAGCAGCAAGCTTGCCTTTCCCTTTATCCCATCCAGGCTATAAGCCTTTATGTGGTGCCACTCACCCACGAAAGGAGTTCTGTCTTTAAATCCATTTAGCCATACCCAGAACTATGCTAACTATAATCAGTGGGCTAATTTAGTACCACATATTGATAATTCCAGTATTATACACCCCAGATCAAGTCAGGTCCAAAAGTCCTACCTATGAGCGCATGAGGTGTTGAGCTGTTATCCAGCATTTCATTATTTATTTTTTGTCTAGTTGATCTATCTATTTGTGATAGTGGGGTATTGAGGTTCCCCACTACTATTGTATTAGTGCTTATTTGATTTTTCATGTCCATTAATATTTGTTTTATATAGTTGGGGGTGCTAGTGTTTGGTGCATATATATTTATGACTGTCATTTCTTCCTCTTGGATTGTTCCCTTTACAAGGATGTAGTGGCCTTCTTTGTCTCTCTTAATCAGTGTTGCTTTGAAATCCACTTGATATTCAAAGAGGATAGTTACTCCTGTTTTTTGGGGGGTTCCTGTCACATGGGGTATTATTTTCCACCCTTTAACTTTCAGTCTATGAGTTTCTTTTTGAATTAAGTGTGTTTCTTGTATGCAGCATATTGTTGGACCTTGCTTCTTGACCCATTCTGCCAGTCTATTTCTTTTGATTGGTGAATTGAGACCATTAACATTAATGGTTATGATATGTATTGACTTATCCTTGTCATGACTTTTTCTTTTTGTTGAGTTCTCCCCCTTTGAATTTAGTTTCTTGTCATGCCTGATGAATTCATTCTGATGGGCTTTCTGGCATTGTGATCCTTGTTGTCTTTTCCTAGGATATTGTCTAAAATGTTTTGGAGTGATGGTTTGGTATTCATGAAGTTCCTCAGGTGCTCTTTGTCATGAAAGTATCTTATTTCTCCATCAATTTTGAAAGATAGTTTTTCAGGTTACATCAATCTGGGTTGGAAGTTGTTTTCCTTTAGGTCTTGAAATACGTCACTCCATGCTCTTCTTGCCTTGAGGGTTTGTGTTGAAAAGTCTGCAGTGACTCTGATGGGCTTTCCTTTGTATGTGATTTGTTTATTTCTCTCACTGCTTGTAGAATTTTGTTCTTCTGTTGAGTTCCTGGAATCTTAACAATTATATGCCTATGTGTAGATTTTTTTTGATCAAGGCTAGTTGGAGTCCCATATGCCTCACTTATCTGTATGTCAAATTCTTTTCCCCTGCTTGGGAAGTTTTCTGACATCACTTCTGTGAACAGTTTTTTTTGTCATCTACACTCTCTCCTGTTTCTTCATCAGCTCCAATCAATCTTATGTTATTCTTCTTTGCATTGTCTAGCAGCTACTGGATTGATTTCTCATGGTCCCTTACTATTTTACAGAAATTTTTCTTTTCCTGGTCACTAATTTCAATCTTATGTTCTATATCTGAAATTCTGTCTTCACATTGGCTCATTCTGTAGCATAAACTTTCAATGGAGTTTTTAATCTCCTGGAAATGTGTTTGCATCTATTTTATGTATTCCATTTGTTTCCTATTTTGGGATTCCATCATGTTCCTCAGCTCCTCTATTTTTTCTATCTGTGTTTTCTCTAGATTTATTAATCCTGTCTTGCACTATGGGCACAATGTCTGCTGTTATCTGAGAAATTATTTCTGATTTCATTTTTCCCAGATCCTCTTTTGTTGCCAGTTTAGGGAGTCCAGGTTGTTGAGTCTCAGATTGTTCCATCTCATTTCCCTTTAGGGTTCCTGTAAGTGATTTGGAACTCTAGTTTTGAGACTTGTTTATGTGTTTTCTCATTTCATCAGGGGAGTTTGTAAGCTGCTGGTGCCCGTGTGGCTCATGTCCTCAGTGCTGGGAGGGGGGTTATGCTTCTCTGCACTGGGGGCATTGGTATGGCAGCCCAAAATTCTCAGCCCCTCAGTGCTGGGCATGTTTTGCTCCTCAGTTCTGGAGATGGAGGTACAGTGGCCCAAAAGGCTCACCTCACCGGCTCTGGGAGGCCTCTGCTCCTTGGTGCTGGGGGCAGTGGTATGGCAGCACAGAAGTCTCACCTCCTCAGCACTAGGGGGTGGGGCTCTGTGCCTTGGTGCTAGGGGTGGTGGTATAGTAGCCTGAAAGGCTCACCTCCTTGGTGCTGGGAAGGCTCTGGGCTCTCATCTAGATACAAACCATGACATTCTGCCCATGGCCCTCAAAAGACTCATGTACATCCCTGTATGCAACAGATATTTTGTACATCTCTAAGAGTTGCTGAAGTCCTAATAGTTTCAGCCTGTTCAAAGCCCAAGTCCAATTTCTTCTCTGAGATTTAAGGCAAATTCTTAGCAGCAAGCTCCTTTGCAAATGGAAAGAAAATTAAACACTTTGAATATACAATTGCACAAGATAAACATCTGATTCCAAATGGTCCAAACAGGAGGACAGAATGAAATGGAACCCAAGTAAGTCCAAAATCCAGCAGGGCAAACATTAAGTCCCATAGTTCCATGTCCAGCACCCACGGAAATCTGTAGCAAGATGTGAACTCCAAAGGCCTTGGATAGCTCCATCTCTATGGCACTGCCAGTGGTTGTAGCTCCTATGACTTCTCTCTTGGGCTTGCTTTTCTTACTACTTGCAGCTTTCCTCAGATGATCCATGTTCCTGGATTCTTCAACCTCTGGGGTCTCCACTACACCTTTGGCTTCACACTCACAGCTTCACACACTGCCCTCTCTGGGGCACACCTTCTGGCCTCCTAGGGCTTCTTCTGAAATCTGTGTGGAAGCTTTTATGACCCCACAACTCATGTATTCTGCCTATGCCTAAAACCAGCACCATGTGGGTGATGCCAACGTCTGCTGCCAGCCGGCAGCAGGCTTCCTTTTCTCTTGGCTGTAGGGGTCGAGTGCCTAGATTGCAGAGCACTATGAACCAAATCTAGAGGAACAAATATTCTAGGCTGCTGCAGTTCTGGAACAAGGTGGACTGGGGCCATCTCCTCAAAGCAAAGTTTTTCCAATTTTCAGTCTGAAAAGGGTGGAGTCCTGCTAGTTCTTGTGATGTCCTCAGGCCACTTTTTCTATTGTCTTGTTTCTTTTCAGCAAGAAAATTTTCCTCTGCTTTATTGCAGGTTATAACTTTACTGAGGCTATCTTTCTGGCCAAACTCAAAATATTTTAAATCATTCGGGGGCAGGAGGGGGCGGTGTCTTTACTCTTAATTCTCAACATAGATCTGGCTAAAAGCTCCCAACAGTCGCAACATTAGACTGCCTTAAAATTTCTTCCACCAGATTATTTAGTCTACTGCCCTTAATCTCAGTATCAGTCAGTCTCTGGACATGAGCACAATGTAGAAAGCTTTTCTGAAAAAGCATAATGCACACGGTCTGGAGTCCAACAGCCAGTGCAGTCATTTTTCTGAACTGATACCTCCTGAGACTGGTCTTTACTGGCTACATTTCTATCCGCATTCTGGTCTTCTGGATTCTAACCAGAATCTCTCATCAAGTTCAGCTTATAGCATTCCAGGGCTGCTTCTTCAGTCAGCATCTCCAAACCTTCCTGAACTCTTTCTACAAGCCAGTTCCAAAGGCTTTTGAACCTCAAAGCCCAGGTAGCACCACAGCAATGGCCTCACCCCCAGTACTAAAATCTGTGTTATTTAATGCTTATTAGAGAAACAAATTTATTGCAAGATATTCAAATATGTAAGGATTTACATGAAAGGCTTACAATGGCAGGCTGCAGAGTCGTGTGCAAGAATGCAAAAGGGCTGTCTGCATGTTAGAGATACAAAGGATCCAGTAGAAGGCTTGGAGTGCATTGTAGTTTCCTGTGTGAGTCTGTCAGAAGGCCAAAGAATCTGTGATGAAAGGCTGAAGGGTGTGTCCTGGAAAACAGGACATGTCATCCAAGGTGAAGGTAAAGACTGGAGTTCCTCCAAAGAAACAGAAGCAAACCTGTCCTCTTCATTTTCCTTTTATTGCATTTAGGCGACAAACCTTTTGAGTGATGCCATTCACACCAAGGATGGGTCATCTGTCTTCAGTAAATCCCTTCAGCCACCCTCAGAGCTGTGCTGGTCCAATTTAGTTGGGCATTTCTTACTCAAGTTGACAGAATCAATTGCCTATCACACTCTTCTCCCTTTCCTTCACTTCCTTTCCTCACCCCTCCATTCCCTTCCCTTCTCTTTATTCCCAAATTATATTGGATGATAGTAAGATAAATAACCCATGTTTGGGAAGCAACATTTTTGTATTTGTCTTATTGTATATATATTAAATTTATTGTATAATAAATATATATTTATTTAATATATTAAACTGTACAGTTCAGTGATATTAAGTACATTCATACTGTTTTGCAACTACTACTATCACCTGTCTTCAGAGGTCTTTCATCTTGCAAAACCCAAAACTATATTGTTCAACTCTGTATTCTTCTCTCTTACTGATCCCTAGCAATTACCATTTTACTTTTTGTCTGTATGAACTTGATTATTTTAGGTGTTTCATCTTATCTAGGCTATATTTGTCCTTTTTGTGATTAGCTTATTTCATTTGGGATAGTGTCTTCAAGGGTCATTCATGTTTGCATCAAAATTTCCTTTTTTTAGGAAGAAAAGGTCCAAAGGGGTAGGGGTAGTGGGAGAGGCAGGGGAAAGGAAAGAAGGGAAAGAAAAAAATGATGAGAAATGGAAAAAATGAAAATAAAGTCTTTGTAAATAGGGAAGGGTGGAGGGCATGAAGGGAGGGCTAAGAATGGGGAAAAAATAAGAACCAAGATGCATTATATAAAGGTACAATTCCCAATGAGAAATGTAATTGTGTTGTATACCTACAATGTACCAATAAAAGAATTTAATGCAAAAAAATATTAAATATACGATGTATAATACCTGCACATTAAAAATGATAAAACATTATTGAGAGAAATGAAATACCTAAATAAATGGACAGATGTCCCATGGTCATGGATCAAAAAAAAATTTTTTTTCCTTTATTTTGGTACTGGGGATTGAACTCAGGACCTCAGTACCTTGCACTTGGGAAGCAGGTGTGGTGCCACTGACCGAAATCCCTGGCCCCAAATTTTTATTTTTAATTATTTTTAATGTCATATAATAGTCCATTATATGTATACACACCATATTTGGTTTATCAATTCATCTGCTGATGGACACTTGGACTGCGTTCTCCTTTTGGTTTTTGTGAATAGTGCTGCTCTGAACATGGATTTTGAAATGTCTGTTTGTGTCTCTGCTTTCAATTCTTTTAGCTATATATTTAGAAGGGCAAATATTGAATCATATGGTATTTTCATGTTCTTGAACTTTGGTTCTTATTAATTGAAGAAGCCTTGAATTCTTATTTGAAGTGCCTTGAAAAGTCTAGACCTTTGCTTTGACATTTCAGCAATTCATGTACTAATACTAATCTGAATTTAGGTGTCTTTTTTTCACTTTCAACCATGCTCTGTCACATTCTTGGCTGTTAATATTAATAATATTTTGGAAGGTTCCATAACTTCCCATTTACCTTTAGTTACCAAAGATGAATATTGCCCAATTAAATACTCCAGGTTCTCTCTCTTCTCCCTTAGCTCACTCTCTATTTCAGGCTTGACTGAAGTACCAGTAGGTGGAGGGAGCAAGGTGTACTTTCCCATCTGTCCTTTCTCTTTGGGTTCCAGGTCCCCATTATTTAGGAGAGAGAAATGAAATGGAGAAGTGCCTAGCTTTTAGCCTTTACTTTCCTTATCAAGAATCCACAGAGTCCTTCTTTTGGCAGCTATCTAATCTTTAAATTTAGATGCCCTTGCAATTGATTAACTCTCTGCTTGTGTCCTTTTATTGAAACACCTTACAATTTGTTGGCATTGTCCATTGCCTCTAACTAGATACAAGTTATTTGTATTATGTTATGTATATGATTTTTTTCTTTATCTTTTCAAAAAACGAACTTTTTGTTTTGTTGATCTTTTCTAACCTGTATATGTTCATAGGCTTGTCTCTTCTCAAATTTATCCCTGAGACATTTTACTGGACTTGCCATTGTTGAATGACTTTGGCAATCCATACACTGACAGCGTCTTAGGACAGAGGTTTTGTGGACCCATATATTTAGAGTTTGTATATTTAAGTTTTAGAATTTAAGCTTATTGTCCAGCTCTGGAAATAGATCTCATTTCCAGGTCTTAGTGCTAAGCACTAAGCTTAGTGGTAAGCATATCCAGGACTTAGTGCTAAGCACTAACTTTGGCATGCATTCTTTTTCCTCAGCCTCACCTTTCTCTATTTGACAACACTGTGTGCTGTTTGGTGCACCACTTAGTTTTCCTTCTTCTTCATATAGTAACTCATAAAGAAGAGTTTTTATAGCTTTCTAAATTTTCATACAAATAAAAAAGTATAAGAAAAGATAAAAGTTACTTAAATTTGCATTATTCAATAGTAAATTCTATTGTCATTTTTTTTTTTTGGTACCGGGGATTGAACTCGGGTCCTTGCACTTGTGAGGCAGGCGGCGGAACCACTGAGCTAAATCCCCAGCCTGTCATTTTAAATGAATGTATACAGTCATACATTTGAAATCATATAGTATATGGATTTATATCCTGATTTTTACAAACTATGAATATTTTCTCATGTAATTAAAATTCTTTAAAAATAAGATCTTTAATGAGCATACTGTATCATAATTTAGTTACTTGTCTAGGTTTGGAGCACTTATAATAACTAATATTTACTCAGTACTACTATGTCCTACTTAGTGGACATAGTAAGTATTAACTAATTTAATTATCATAGCAATTAGGAACATAAAAATAAAGTAAATATTAATGTGGTAATATGCACTATTTTGATGTCCGTATATATTGTGTGATGTTTAAATGAGATTAAACATTTATTTCCTCAAACGTTTATTATTTCTTTATGGTGAAAACTTTTAAAATCCTTTCTTTCAGCTTTTTGAAATGTATAGTATATTATTCTTACAGTCACCCAACTATGCAATAGCACATCGGAACTTCATGCTCCTATCTAACTTTAACTTAATAACCATTGATCAATCTTTTCTCATCCATGTCAGCTTTCTTTGCAACATCCCCCAACTCTTGTAGCCTCTAGTAACCATTATCCTACTCTCTACTTTAGTGAGATCAACTTTTATAGATTACACATATGAGTGGAATTATTTAGTATTTGTCCTTCTGTGTCTGTCTTGCATCATTTAACATAATGATCTTCAATTCCATCCATATTGTTGCAAATGACAGAATTTCATTATTTTTATAGATATGTAGTAATCCATTGTGTGCACATACATTTTCTTTATCCAGTCATGGGGTGATGAACACTTGGGTTGTTTCATTTCTTGGCTATTATGAATAGTGATACAATGAACATGGAACTGCATATGTCTCTTCCACATATTGATTTCATTTCCTTTGGATATATAACTAGTAGTAGGATTGCCAGATCATATGGTAGTTCTATTTTTAATTTTAAGGAACCTTCATTCTGTTGTCCACAATGGCTGTACTAACTTACATTTCCACCAACAATGCACAAGGGTTCTCTTTTCTTTACATCTTCACCAGTACTTGTTACCTCTAGTCTTTTTGACAATAGCCATTCGTATTGGGGTGAGGTGATAGCTCATTGTGGTTTTGATTTGCATTTCTCTGATGATCAGTGATGTTCGGTATTTTTTTCATGTACCTGTTGGTCATTTCTATGTCTACTTTTTTTTTTTTTTGGTAGCTGGGCTAGAACTTGGAACCTTGCGCTTGCAAGGCAGGCGGCGGAAGCACTGGGCTAAATCCCCAGCCCCTGTATGTCTACTTTTGAGAAGTATTTATTTAGATCTATTGACCATTTAAAAATTTCTTTTGCTGTTGAATTTTTGGAATTTCATTTTTTAAATTAATTTTATTGGTACATTTTAGGTATACAATATAATGATAGTCATCATTGGAAATTTGTACCATTACGCAGTCTATCTTGGTTCTTATTTTTCCCCCTTCCCTTGCCCTCCCTTCACCCCCTCCAAACCTCCCTATTTACAAAGACTTTGTTTCCATTTTGTCATTTTCTCATATTAATTCCATTCCCTTCTTTCCTTTCTCCTACCCCCTCCACTTCCCCTTTGCCCTTATCTGCCTATTTCACATTATGTGTTATACTTTCTAGTCCTTATTTACACTTTCAATTTCTCACACCAGAGTATTTACATATATGTATTCTATTTATTTCACTTAAGAGTATCACCTCAATGTGCATCCATTTAGTTATAAATATCTCTAATTTCTCTTTTTATGGCTCAGTAGTACTCCATTTTATAAAGAAACCCCCACATTTTCTTTATCCAGTCTCCAGTTGATGGGCAATTGGGGTGTTTCCAAGTTTTAGCTATTACAAACTGTGCTGTAATGAATATATATCACTGTGGTATGATTCTTTTAATTCTTTGAGGAAGATACCCAGTAGGGGAATAGCTGGGTCAAATGGAACTTTCAGTCCTAGTTCTTTGAGATATCTCCGTACTGATTTCCACAGTGGTTGCACCAGTCTACACTCCCACCAGCAGTGGAGCAGTGTTCCTCTATCCCCACAGCCCTGGCAGCATTTGTTATTGGTTAATTTCATGATAGCAGCCATTCTTTCTGGGGTGAAGTGAAATCTCAGCGTTGTTTTCATTTCCATCTCTCAAATGACCAGGGATGTTGAACATTTTTTCATATGTTTATTTGCTATTTCTACTTCTTTGTCTGAGAAATGTCTGCACATTTCAGATGCCCATTTTTTGATTGGATCTTTAAATTTGGGTGGTCTGATTTTTTTCAGTTCTTTATATATTCTAGATGGTAGTCCTTTGTCTGAGGTACAGCTGCTAAAATTTTTTTCTCACCTTAGGTTGTCTTTTAGCTCTGTTGGTGGTTTCTCTTGCTGTGCAGAAGCTTTTTAATAAAAAGAGATCCCACTTGTTGATTGTTTGTGCTAGTTCACATGCAACTGAAGTTTTGTTCATGAAATCCTTTCCTATGCCAGTGTCTTCAAGAGTGCTACCTAACTTTTCTTCCAGCCGGTTTAGTGTTTCTGTTTTAATATTTAGATCTCTGATCCATTTCAATTTTAGTTTAGGGCACAGTGAGAGATATAGTTCTAGTTTTAATTTTGGCAAGTTGAAACCCAGTTTTTCCAGCACCATTTGTTAAAGAGGCTATCTTTCCTTCAGTGAGGGTATTTGGCTCCCTTGTCAAAGATGAGGTGGCTGAGTGTGTCTGGCGTTGTTTCTGCATCTTCTAATCTGTTCCACTGGTCCTCAGGTCTGTTTCTTTGCCAGTAACATGCTGTTTCATCACAGTAGCTTTGTAGTATAGTTTCAAGTTGGGGATTGTCATACCCCTTACCTTGTCTTTCTTGCCTAGAATTATTTTTGCTATTCTGTGACTCTTCTTGTTCCAAATGAATTTTTGGATTGTTTTCTCTAGGTCCATGAAGTATGCTGCTGGGATTTCAATTGGGATTGGATTGAATCTATATAGCAGTTTTGGAAGTATGGCCATTTTCATTATGTTGGTTTTGCCTACCCAGAAGCAGGGGATGTCTTTTCATGATATCATCTTCAATCTCTTTCTTCAGAGTCCTATAGTTTTCAGAGTAGAGGTCTTTGAATTCTTTTGTTAGGTTGATTCCTAGATATGTCAATTTTTTTTGGATGTTATTGTGAAGAGAGTTGTTTCTCCAGTTCCTCTCTCAGTGAATCTGTTGTTCTTGTATAGAAAGGCTATTGATTTTTGAGTGTTGACCTTATATCCAGCTACATTACTAAATTTGGTTATTAAGCCTAGAAGACTTTTGTTGGAGTTCTTGGGGTCTTTTATGTTAGAGTATCATGTCATCTGGAAATAATGACAATTTGACTTCATTTCTTATCTTTATTCCTTTTATTTCTTTCTCTTTTCTAATTGCTGTGGCTAATGTTTCCATTACTATATTGAACAGGAGTGGTGATAGTGGACATCCTTGTCTTGTTTTTTGTGAAGGGTTTCAGTTTTTTGACCATTTAACATGATATTGGCTTTTAGTTTTTCATAGATGGCTTTTATTAGGTTGAGGTAGAGACTGTCTATTCCAGTTTTTTGTAGGGTTTTTATCATGAATGATTGTTGGAGCTTTTCAAATGCTTTTTCTGCATCTATTGAGATGATCATGTGGTTTTTATCCTTGGCTCTATTAATATATTAATATGTATTAATTAATTTATTTGCATATGTTGTACCATCCCTACATCCATGGGATGAATCCCACTTGGTCAGAGTGTATGATCTTCTTGATGATCTTCTGCATTCTATTTGCCAGTATCTTATTAAGGACTTTTGCATCTATGTTCATTAGTGAGATTGGCCTACAATTCTCTTTTTCAGTTGGATATTTCTCTGCTTTGGGGATCAAGTTGATGCTTGCTTCCAGGAATGAATTTAGGAGTATTGCTTCCCTTTCAGTTTCATTCAAGAGTTTAAATGGTAGCAGCAATAGTTCCTCTCTAAATGTCTCATAGAATTCAACAGTAAAGGCATCAGGGCCCAGGCTTTCTTGGTAAGTTTTTAATTATGCTTTCAATTTTGTTTATTGATATTGGGTTGTTTAGACTCTTTAGGTCTTCTTCACTCAACTTTGGTAATTCATATGTATCTAAGAATCTGTCCATTTCTCCTGTGTTTTCCATCTTATTAGTGTATGGGTTCTAGATGTAGGTATTGATGATCCTCTGGATTTCTGCTGGGTCCATTGTATTTTCATTCTTTTCATTCCTAAATACATGGATTTGGACCTTTTCTTTCCTTTTTTTGGCTAAGGGTCTGCCAATTTTGTTTATTCTTTGGAAGAACCAACTTTTTGCTTCATTGATATTTGTATCATTCTGCTAGTCTCCATTATGTTGATTTCTCCTCTGATCTTTATAATTTTCTCCCTTGTATGAGCTTTGAGTTTGTCCTGCTCTTCTTTTTCTAGAAGCTAGAGGTTCAGCGTCAGGTTAATTGGGCTTGTTCTGTTTTCCTAATATGAGTATTCATCGGTATGAGTTTCCCTCATAAAACTTCTTTCATTGTGTCCCATAGATTCTAATATGTTGTATTGACATTATCATTTAATTGTAGAAACTGTCTTATTTCTTCTTTAGTTACCTCTGTGACCCATTAGTTATTCAGGAGTGTGTTGTTCAATTTCCATGTGTTTATGAAATTCTTGTGGTTTCTTTGCTATTGATCTCCAATTTCATTGCACTATGATCAGATAATATACAGGGAATAATTTCAATTCCTTTGCACTTACTTAAACATGTTCTTTGAGGAAGTATTTGGTCTATTTTGGAGAATGACCCACGTGTAGCCCAAGAGAATGTGTATTCTGATTTTGTGGGGTGGAACAATCTGTAAGAATCTGTTAAGTTCATTTTTTCAAGAGTTTGATTGAGTTCTAGTATTTTCTTGTTTATTTTTTTGTCTAGTTATTCTATCTATTTGTGACAGTGGGTTATTGAGGTCCCCCACTACTATTGTATTAGTGCTTATTTGATTTTTCATTTCCGTTAGTATTTTTTTACCTAGTTGGGCATACTAGTGTTTGGTGTATATATATTTACGATTGTTATCTCTTCCTCTTGGATTGTTCCCTTTACAAGGATGTAGTGTCCTTCTTTGTCTCTCTTAATCGGTGTTGGTTTGAAATCCACTTGATCTGCAAAGAGGATAGCTACTCCTGCTATTTTTTGAGTTCCTGTTGCAAGGAGTATTGTTTTCCACCCTTTAACTTTCAGTCTATGTGTTTGTTTTTGAATTGTGTTTCTTGTATGCAGCATATTGTTGCATCTTGCTTCTTGACCCATTTTGTCAGTCTATTTCTTTTGACCGGTGAATTGAGACCATTAACATTGATGGATATGACTGATATATATTGGCCTATCCTTTTCATGACTTTTTATTTTTGTTGGATTCTCCCCCTTTGCATTTAATTTCTTGTCGTGCCTGATGGATTCATTCTGCTGTGCTTCCTGGGGTTGTGATCCTCATTGCCTTTTCCTAGGACATTTTTTTAATGTTTTGGAGTGCAGGTTTGGTATTCATGAAGTTCCTCAGGTGCTCTTTGTCATGAAAGTATCTTATTTCTCCATCAATTTGAAAGACAGTTTTGCAGGTTACATCAATCTGGGTTGGAGGTGGTTTTTCTTTAGGGCTTGAAATACATCACTCCAGACTCTTCTTGGAGATTCTTGGAAATCTGTTTGCCTTTGCACTAGGTTGATTCTTCCTCCCCAGGAGTAAGGGATGTCTTTTCATGTTCTGATATCATCTTCAATCTCTCTTTTCAGAGAGCTATAGTTTTCAGAGGAGAAGTCTTTGATTTCTTCTGTTAGGTTGACTCCTAGGTATTTCAATTTTTTTGGATGCTATTGTGAAAGGAATTGTTTGCCCTATTTCCGTTTTGAGATTTGTTTACCGTTTCTTCTCATTTCCACAGATGCAGTCTGCTGTGCCTTTGTTGAAGCAACTTTTTGCTCACCCAGTGGTCTTCAATTCTCAGGAAGCCACAGAGTGGTCTATCTGTGTTACTCACCAGTGCACCAATTTCTGGGTTCAGAATGGTTGATTTCTGCATCCCTTAGCTGTCCTGTTGTCTGGGTGGGCTTCTGGTTGGGGCCTGTGCACACTTGGGATGGTATCTGGGTATGTCTCCTTCCAGGGCCTGTCCCCCTACATAGCTGTTGCCTGGGAGGGCCTTTGGCTGGTGGCTGTGCACCCTAGTCCCTCGTGTCTGGGCAGGCTTCTAGCTAGGGTCTCCATGCACTTTTCGATGGTCTCAGAATGAGCCTCTGGTTGTTGGTTGTGTGCCTGTGCAGTTCTTTTCTAGGCAGACCTTTGGCTTGAGCCTGTGTACCCAAGTGGTTGGGGTCAGGGCAGGGCCCTGGTTGGACCTATCTGAAGCTGAGTTGCTCTGATCCACACTGTTACTGGGATCTCCGCGCACTTACTGATGGTATCGGGGCAGGCCTCTGGCTGACGCTTTTGTGCCTGTGCAGCTCTTTTCCGGGTGGGCCTTTGGCTTGGGCCTATGTGCCCAAGCAGCTGGGTAGGGGCAGGGCTCTGGGTGCATCTGCCACAGCCATGTCACTCTGGTCCACATCGCTGCTCCTGGGATCTTTCTTGAATTTCTTATATATTCTTGATTTCAATTCCTTGTGAGATGGATGCGTTGCAAATATTTTCTCCCATTTTATAGGCTGTGTTTATACTCTATTGATTGTTCTCTTTGTCCTGTCATAACACTTTTGGAATCCCCATTTTATAGGTGAGAAAAGTAAGGCATACAGAATTAACAACCAAACTCCTAGCTTGTAATTGGAAGTTGGTGAAGTTTTAACTGAAACTCAACTAGTCTGACTTTAGAATGTGTAATCCTAAGCATTACTCTATCTGACTCATAACATGGTAAATATCTTTGTATAGGAGAGTGATCTTTATATTCTTGATAGCTGCAACTGGGAAGATTCTTAGTGTTGGAATAACTAGACATCAAGAGCTATGAGGACTTTCATACTCTTAAAACATTTAGCTGCCATCCAGAAAGTTTGTATCAGTCCACATCTACACCAATAGTGGGAAAAGCCTGCCTGCTTCCTGACTCCCAGTAGAGTTATTTAATTCTTTAACAACCTTGAATCTCACTAAATGGTTAAGATCTCTCTAAATGATTAAGATAGTCCATAGATCTTAAAAACAAGGAGAATGCAATTTTATATAAATATGAAATCATTTGTAATATACCTCAGATAAAGCTATATCCTTGTTTTATTAATCCATACACAAATGAACTTCCTTTTGTTGTCACTATAGGTGTGAAATTGTATATACTAAGAGTGTTTGTGTCTCAGATTTGGGGTCATTACATCTGTCAAGGGTGTCTGTCAAAACATAGACTTATTTTGACAACTCCTGTCATGAGTGATATTTATGGTATTTCCTCAAACTTTTAGGCAGTTGGAAGTCCTTTTACATTAATCATGTACTACGGTTTAAAAAATATTGCATGGAAAAAGTACATCCTGTTCACATGTATTTTTACTTTGTACTATCTTCATATAATGTACATAAAATGCTAAATTATATTAGCATATTTAGGTAACAATAACATTTGGAAAACCTGATGTTTTTAATCTCTAGAAGATAATTTCATCCTGAATTCAAAAACACCAAAACTGTTGGGTAGAAACCACCACCTTTCTCTTTTCTTCTTTTGAGGAAAACTGAGGAAAATTCCATGGTAATATCTAAGGAAAGGGGATTTTAGTAATTTCTACAATGATTTTGACTTCAATTAGGAATCTAAATATTACTTGTGATGAATCGAAAATTACTCATCTTTCATTGTTTCTTTGGATTAGTAATCTGTCACCATTAATTTCTGAAAGAATCTTCATTGGATCTTGTGTTTCAGTGTACTCAATTAAAGTTCTGTGTTTTATAGTTGCAGGTACAGTTAAGTCTTAGAATTATTTCAGCCTTTAAAATGTATACAATGAGGCAAGAGGCTGATAACTTGGAGCAAATACCAGACATACACTCTACTGTGTAACATCTGGAAGCCTGTGTTGTTTGTGATTCTTTTACATTTTTAGTTTTAAGTGTGATTCTTGGTAGAAGCTTTGTCTTGAACACAATGCCATTGTTAATAGCGAATGAAATGACTGAAACTGTGTGGAGGAAAAAAAAAGTCAGCTGAAGGATTTATAGCAGACCTTACTGCAAACCAAACATTGCAATTATCTGCAGCTGAAAACAAGTAGCTTTTAATGTGTCCATTTGGCCAAGAAGAGAGAGGAGAATTATAGACCATTGCTCTTTCCCACTCTCATACTCTGTCTTCTTCTTTATATAGTTTATCATCCATAATTTCAGGATGTATTTTGCTTCTTTAAGCTGTTTTATCTGTAGGCTTATGAGGTCACTCATGTGTGAATTCCTTTGTTAGTCATCTCACCTTTTGCCTTGATGATAGAAAATTGATCAGGCCTAAAGTACAAGTTCAATAGACAACCCCCTTGGTCCTTTGTCTAGGAGAATAGCTACCATTGAAGGCCATGAGCAGGTTGCTATTAATATGACAGCCTGCTCTATCTCCCACTGTAATTTATAATGAAATACCTAATCTCCATTATTTTGATCCAAGCAGGCGATCCCATGAAAAAGTCTTTTCATCCAGTTCCCAATGGCTGTTACATGAGAAATGGCAAACCAATAATTTTTGTCAAGTTTTTTAAGCCAACAGAAATGCTTTTCCACTGCTACAGTTTCAAAAGGCACAGATAAAGCTCATTCACTGAGATGAATGAAAAAGCCATCTGGGGTTTTTCTTTTTGACTTCCTTTCCTTTTCTCCATCCTTGTAATCAAATTTGAGCAAAATCAAATGGGGCTTTCTATGAAAGTACCTTTTGTTGATCTGAACGAGCTGGTAATTTACAAAATACCCTTCCTTTGTAAGGAAGGCTAAAGAAAAAAAGAATCAGTAGCTTTTAAAGCTGGGCCTTAGTGGGACTCTAAATGCAGTGAAAGCAGTCTGTGTTGAGAGATTGAAATGCATTTCAAAGCCAGGCCTGACTCGGGGTACAAGGAAGAACAGAGCTATGTGCATTTTGTAGGAAGAAAAATGTGAATGGAAAAGGGAGAAGGGGAAACAGGGGGAAGATCTGGATAAAACATTAAAGTGACTATAATTTTGGAGATACATTCGTCTTATTCAAAATGTGCACGTAACCAGGGATGCTGAAGCCGGATATTTGCTCGACCAGGACACTCAACAATTTGAGCCCTTAAAGTTTGGAGCTGCATGGGTTTGTGGAAGAAGTCGGCTCATGATGTGTGTGATGTTTTTCTCCAACTTTTTCTTTTTCTTTTTTGCTTTGGGATCTTGTGGGAACTACCTCAAGAAAAGCTGAAAATGCTAATTTTCAGACAACTAATACTTGCTATTTTCTTTCTTTTTACCTGCTAGATTTCCTCATGGTAGTGATTCTTCTTTACTGTCTTGCATTCAGAATGATGGCATAGATCTTAAAAATAGTAAGTAATGTGTGATATTTTCTCCAATCATTGTTGATAGTTAATTGTAATAAAGCTGAAATTTGGTTATTGGAGGAGTTTGGAATCATCATACATGCCTTGAAGGAAAATAGGTTTTGTGCAACATTTGCATGTTTTGAAATGAATTATTTTTGGTTTGATTGAATTGTTCATTACAGTATTAGTATTCAAGATCATGAATGTGTTTTTATTGCTGTTTTATTCTGTATATTTTGTGATAGATAGCTAAGTATTGTGTGGCATATAATATATGAATTCTCAGCACAACAGTTTAAGAAACAATGCAGAAATTTCAAGGAACTCTCTGAAGATGTTAAGTTTTGTTTTATGCACCACACAATCTTCCTGGTATATTTATAGTTTTGATTCATAGTAATCACGTTTTCTAAGGATCTTTCTATTTATGCTTGAAATAAATTTTTCATATAAATTACGTGAGCTCCTTCCTTCCAAATAAATACCTAGAGAGAGGCAGTAGTTGTTTTGATGGTATAAACCAAACAATTTTAAGGTGGTTTAAGCACAATTTCCAATAATTTAATTTAATACTTTAATTAATTATAATTAAAATAACAAAAAGTTGTGTTTTGAGATATTTTTCCCCTTTGGAAAAGTGAAAAGTCTATTTTTAACTTCCTAAAATAAGACAGAGACATGTTATCTGAAGATCTGATAGTTTGGGTTAGAGTACATGCCACAAGTATTTTCTTAAACATAGATGCAGTGCTAACATTCTAAGTAACTGCGGTGCATATTATAAATATGTAAATACCTTGGTCAGAATGGAGCAGAAAGGGGAGAATCAGTGCTGGTCTCTCAATGAAGGCTTGAGCAATATATACAATTGCTCATATTGCTAAAGCAGGCAAGGCCTGAGAATTTCACCAGGAAACCATAAGACCCTTGTTTACGGAGGTAAAACAAAACAAGATGAAATGAAGCCAAGTCAGTCCAATGTGGTTGTTTAACCCTTAAGGAAACTGTCTGAATTTTTTAGAACTGTTGAAATGAAGCATGGGATCCAAATAATTTCACAAGGGTCTTTGTGAGGGCCAAACCCTTTACCTTCTAACTTTTCTCCATATCAAATCTGAATTCCTAGAAGTTTGTGTTTAAGATGTATTCCATGCATTTACAGCTGTAGGTCTCTTTTCCAACTTCCTATGTTTATCTTTGCCTGTGGATTTGAGCTGTTTGCTGCCTCCTAATGCCTGATTTTAAAATAGCATGCCTGGCAAGCTGCCAAAAGGGTGGCAACGGGAGGGTGTTAGTTTGTATTGGGATTGGTGTTTCAAGGTTGTTGGAATCCTTAATTCGCACAGTTGTTACAAAGCAGATTATTAAAATCTGAGTGGGTGCAGGACTGGAAGAAGAGTAAAATTAATCTGTGCACTTCTCAGGCTCTATTTGTGGTTCTTCCTGCAAAACCAAGTTGTGTTGTTGTGTGGTCTATATCCAC
Organism: Heterocephalus glaber; assembly: GCF_053883595.1. Taxonomy (NCBI): domain Eukaryota; kingdom Metazoa; phylum Chordata; class Mammalia; order Rodentia; family Bathyergidae; genus Heterocephalus; species Heterocephalus glaber. The sequence continues at coordinate 57,409,178 of NW_028258324.1, forward strand.
ATGATGTTCTAGATAATCTGCACTATGCCATTGTTGTTACTGCCTGTAATTTTAGATTGATAGAGAGGCACAATATAAAATTGGTTTTATTTGCACAATATAATTCATTATACTCATTTTGTAAAATTTTTTCTATTGATTTCATTCTCTGTGATATCAATTAAGATTGTTGTTAATGCTTTAAGATTGTTGCTATTTCTCAAAAAAGAAAATTTATTATTTAGGAATGTCATTGTTATTTCTAATCCAAATTAGTACCTGGGTCATAATGCTTTGTATTTTGCTTACTAGTTTCACATCTGGTCAACCTTGGGATTGTTTTGCAAAATTTCTCTGCCATGTTACCTTCAAGTACATTTGGTAAGAACTACAGGCACTTTGTCTTGGTGAATCCTAAAGGATCTCTGTAAAAATATCCTTACTTTTAACTATAATTTTAATAAATAGGTAATCAGCCCTGAAAATCAAGTCAGGACTACTAGGTCAGTTTATTAGGCATTAAGTATTCTGAAGCTCTTGTTAGTAGAGCAATGAATTTATCCTCTTTCCCTCAGCCTAGCTTTGAACGTATTCCACAAAGCCTTGGATGCGGGAAACTGGAAAGCTAGTTAAATCCCACTTAGCCACTGGGGTAAGAGGAACATTCTCAAAGTTTTAATTGTAGGTCTTCTATTCCTGGATATAACAACAGATACACTACACACTCTACTATTCTGCAAAGTCAAAACAACAAACAACCTCTCATGAAAGTTCAGAAATTTAGATCCTTGTGATACCTTCAAAGGTTATCAGAGGAATGGAAAAGGGTGACACATTTGTGAAGACTCTGAAGCATCTAAGATAGAATTTAAGGTTTTGTTTTCTTTTTTGTAAAATTAAAACTTTTTCTGAGCTTGTCAGAAACTGGATGCTGCCTTTCCTTTATAGCAGTGCTATTGAGGCACTGCTGATTTCACAAACCAACAATAGGACTAAAAGTGGAGTCCTTCCTATTACCTGAAAGTTGTCCTTTATCATCTCAGGAATGTGCCTGGGCTTTGATATACTGAGAAGCTGTAGGTTACTTGACTAATTAGTACACATTCTCCAATATTCAGGATGCAGAAGAGTGGCTTGCTTCGTTTGAACCCCAGTTTATATTGATGATGCATCTGGGCTGATCACTGGTATTTTGAGCCTCACTTTCCTCAGGTGTCAAATGGGAGTGTTGTCTTGCCTTTCTCCTTATTGCCTTCCATAGACTGGGCAGACTTTTTGAGAGATCCTTTTTGACACAAACATGATGGTAAGGTCTAGTCAGCTTAGTTAGTGAATACATAATAAAATATAAGACCAAATTTTTATGAATATTGATTTCATTAGTAACCCCTGATAAGAGATAACTTTTGATAAGGGAACAAGTTATGCATAGGTTTTGATCAATGTCAAGATTATTCCAGTTCACAGTCACACAGCTCTATAAAGTTGTAAACATGACAGCAGTATTTAAAATGGAGAAAAATGCATTAACTTGTATCATGTTAAAATTCAGAATGGGGAAACTAGGAACAAAAAAAAAGTAAAATAATTTATTTTGTAGCACAGCCTTTTATAAGTGTTTTAATGCAGGTTTTAACATAATACAATAGGTAAAAATAACCAAATAATTAAAAATAGAGAAAATATAAATTAGTTCACGATTCAGGAATAAAAGAACCACACAGTATGAAAGTCATATATTTTCTAAAAAAATTGATACTCATAGACTTGATACAGGGTTTGCAACAGCTAATACAAGAACAGCCAGAAAAAAAAAATCATAAAAGACAGCTTCCATACTCAAATTCATACTCTAAGTCTTGTAGCCTGGAACTTCTTTGGGTACCCAAGATGTCAACAGTCCCTTCTGTCCCTAGCATGTTCATATCCTCTTTCTGATTCTTAGCCAAGGCCAATCCAGTATTACAGACCTGAGCTCTTTCTTGAATTTTTAAAAAAATAATCGACTTTCATAGAAGAGTAAATAGGAGGGAATGGAAACTTTACTGCAGGGGATGTGGTGGGGAGCATATTCCACACTGAACCACTCGAACATCTCTATGGAACATTCTGGTCTGAAAAGTGTCTTCTTAGGTTGGTCCACTGGAAGTTCTTTTCTTTGACCCTTCTTTCATGTGCTGCCTAGCTTCCCTAGGTGCCTTCTTCTATTCCTTAGTTCCTCTTTCTCTCTCCATCCTTAAATTACTCATACTTCTATTATCCAAAAGTAATATGGTTATGCCTAAGCTGCTAAGACTAAACTTACAAATCTAGACCAGTATCATGCTTAGCACATCCCCCAAAGCCTTACTTGTAACTGTTCTAATCCTACTTAGTAGTAGTGAGGATGATGTAGCAATTGAAATAACCCCATTATGTATTTCCCTTTAGGGAAAAAAACATACTATGAGTTTTTTCAGGCACTAGGTTTTGGAAGAATATTCTTCAGTAGGACTTTAAGGAGGTGTCAGAGATAGTGTCCTCATGACTTTGTGTTTACAGCTACTCTGACAACTGACTCTACGATTCTATTGCAAAAAGCAAAACAAAGTAAAACAAAAAACTTAGAAAATGTAAATTTGATGACATAAAGGCCAAGTATTACAGGAAATCTTTTTTTTTTTTGGTACCAGGGATTGAACTTGGGTCCTTGCGCTTGTGCAGCAGGTGGCAAAACCACTGAGCTAAATCCCCAGCCCTACAGGAAGTCTTTTAACAGAAGGTTAAGGTAGAGGGAGAGATGAAGTTTAGACAGAGAAAAGAAAGAAAGGAGAAACAACTTACTTTATAATATAAGGCAAGAAATAAATTTGAGTATCTTTACTCTGTGTCTGATAAATTTCATTGTATACTGGAATAGAAACTATATTTCAAATTTACATATTAAATGAGCAAGTTCAGGCTGATTTAAAGGACAATAGAATGCTAATGCCTACAAAGAGAAAAGTAGATTGGAGAACCTGAAAAATGGAAACCAAATCTTCAAGTTTATTATCACAAAAAGTTTAGACTTGTGATAGTGCACATTGAATCATGTGATTAGGTAACAGGGTTTTATCATTTCAGCTTCTGTGTACTCTTTTAAGAAAATTTGAAGAGAAAAATGTATGAATCAAGTATAATGGCTCAATGCATAAAAATGATTTGGATTTTGGGGCATGGAGTGAAAATTGAGAAACGTTTTAGAAAACCTTTTCAAATCCCAGGTTTAGAAAGCTTTCAGTCATTTGTCTGCATATTGGTATATTTTCTGCATAGATTTTCTTTTAAGTTACTTGGGTCTTTGCTTCTCCTTTTTGACTTAAACAGTTGTTCTGTGGCTCTTAGAGCCTTTAACTTGATTGTCAGTCAGTGTAGCTCTTTTAAGAGAGGATGTCAAATATGCCAGCCACCCAAAATTGCCTACATTGTCATAGCTCTAATGAGCATGTCCTTCAAGAATGAATTGAAGGCTAAAAATAAATGCTTTTGATGTTCACAGACTCCTTATAAAGTGCTCTGAAACCAATATGAAAGATTGTAATTTTTTTCTCACTAAGACAGTTACAAGAACAGATTTAATAATGTACGCTGTAATCAGAAGCATAAGCGCTCTTAACAAATATATGCTAGATCACTGGGGATGAAAAGACAGGGATGCAGTAATAGAGGTGCTCTGTGAAACCCAACCAACTGACCCCCAGTTATTTCCAGTTCCCTTTGTAAACCGAAGCAAGGGCGAAGTATTTCATCCAATGGAGTCATTCAGCATCCTAACAGTTCAAAGGTGGGAGTCAGCAGAACACAGTGAAATGAAGATTTAAGCACAAGGAAAGTTAAGAGTTTTCCTCCAACTTTGCTATACAGGAAATTTCAAATTCAGTCATGGGTCAAAAACAAATCCAATATTTCTCTCATTTCCTAGTGAAATCAGGTCTGGAAATATCCTGAAAGCACAAGCACCCTCTCCTGTGTAGTTTTCTTGGGTGACTTCCTCAAACAATTTGAATTTTTTTTTTGTTTTTTGGGCTAGTAAGCATGGTTAAAGAGATGGTACTTGTATTTTCCTCACAGGAAATTAAAAAATGGACAAGTTACCTTTCTGGCTTCTCAAAATACATACATATGTTCAATTGACTATAGGGATGGCACATCATCAATGCAGGCTGAATATGAAAAAATAAGTAAGGGAAGAAAGAAAAGTTAGAAATGTAAAAGGAGAATGGAAAAGGAATGAGGGGAAAAGGGGAAATTTCTGGGTTCAAACTAAGTTTTAAAATAATTTATGTGTATTTTAAAGCTTTTCTCTAAGTTGTCCAGAGTATTTATTTAGTACCTATTCTGTGCTTAGAGGATCAGAAGTCTGAAGACTTAACAATCTAAAGTCACACAGTTTTAGAAATGCATTTTGTCTTACAGAGGCTTTAACACTGTATTCTTAGCCAGGAGGGTGATTGGTAGAAGGTGAGGGTGACTCCCTCCCAGAAGGCTAAAAGACCCTCATAACTGACAACAATGCTTATTATTCCAAAAAGCCTGTGATAACTTTACTTCTTCCTTTCCTATACATATTCCTTTTATTTCTTTTTACTGCCTAATTGCCTTTGCTAATGTTTTGCATGCTATGTTGAACAGGAGTGGTGATAGTGGATAAAGAAAATGTAATATTTACTCAAGTGGAGTACTACTCTGCCATAAAGAAAGATAAATGCATAATTTGTAGGCAAATGGATGCACCTTGCGATAATAATGTTAAGTGAAATAAATCAGACACACAAGCTTAAATACTGCATAGTTTCCCTTATATGAGGAACACAAATTATAAATAAAGAGCAAATAAAAGATAATAGGAAGTAGGGAGACAGATCATTCTCAAATGGGAAGAGTATCAGGAGATGGAGGGAGAGAGAAAGGAGATCAGCAAAAGAGGATGAAAAAAGGAATTGAGATGTGTTATTTACATTCACCAATACCACACAAGGGCCGTAAACATTATGTACTGCAAACATGTACTAATAAAAAAAGAGAGAAAAAATGCTAAACTCTTCAAAAAAGGACACTGAATGTATTATAGTATAATTTTATATTTTTAAAATGTAAAATACTATTATTTTAATGATGTAGATGTCATAAACTAAGGTTCCACAGAGTCAGCTTAGTCTGATTCTAATGAAGATATGAAGGGGATGAGTCATTCTTAGTCTACAAAAGTCTCTGAATGATGAGTAGGCAACTGTTAGAATGTGTTTCATATTGTGACATGAGTTTTATACTGTGACAGCTTAAGATTTTACATATTTATTACAAGTGAGTATAGGTCAAAATAAGTTTAAAAATACTGCTCTAGAATAGAAAGAGCAGAATTGGGAAGTGTTTTGTATTCATTCAATAAATATTTATGAACATGCTATTGGGTTTGACACACAGGTAAGAATGTCTGGTAGAGAACTGGGCATGTAAAGATAGAAGTCAGATGAGTTCTGGATTGAAACAGATTTGAGGTTATATTTTAAGAGCAACATCAAGTAAAGACAAAGAAAGGTCCTTTGTTGTATTTAGCAGCAAAGATTGTGATTGACTTTGGGAAGAACAACATGGAAACCAGTTTGAGATGGGGTAAGAAGAGAGTGGGAAATAAGAGAGAGGAGAACACATCTGTGGATAATCCTTTAAGGCAATTTCACTGGGGAAGAGAATAAAGGGATAAGGGTAAAGCTGTATTGCAATTTGGGAATCAAGGGAGAGTTTTTAAAAAATGGGAGATAATTGGATGTAATATACTTAAATACGTATGACACAATTAAGTAACTACTGTTTTGTGTTCTTCTGTGAGATGGTCAATCAGGTATAGCCACGGGATGGAACACAAGAGGGAAACAAGAAATCAAAGTCAATTATATTCACAGGTCCTAGCGAGATAGAGTGACTCAGAGAAGTGTTAGAGAGGTTCAAGGGAGCCAGCTTACTCACACAGATGGGAAAGTGAGAGACAGAGAGCAAGTGTCTTGACTGGTGGTCAGGGTTGGATACACAAACAGAAGGTATGAGAGGATTTCATTGGTATATTTAAATGTCACCAGGACATAGGGGCAGGCAAATAGGGAACTTGTGGCAGGGTCATCTAGGCAAGGTACTTAGAGCCTGTTTGTGGGCATGTTGAAACAATAGGAAAAGAATGAAGTTTTAAAATATGTAGGACAACTTTAAATTTACTAAATGTTTCTTTAAAATAATCATGAGGTTGAGTATGGGATGGTGAATGCAGAATTCTTCCTCTTTGAGAATTTGAAATTAGCTTATTCAATAAGTCCAATCACTAGCAATAACAAGTTAGAAATTATACAGCTTATCAAAGTAGTATAAGCAGTGCTATGTGGATTAAAATATTGAAGCTTATTCATCCATATTGAGTCAGGAGGGATATTATAAGGGAAAGTAGACCATAAAGAATGAAAGATTCAGAAGGGTATAGGAAATCAAAGCACAAATAATGTAAAGGGCCATGGGGTGTCATATTGAGTGTTGGGTTATTATCACCCAAGGTATTAAAATATCATGCAGGAAATGTTGGATTTTTTACTGTGGGGCTTTGAAGTCCAGTTTTGGAATTTGGTTTGATTCTGTGAACAGAAGGTTTTTGAACAAGAAAATGTTATGATCCAGAGATCTACATTAGAAAAATGAACTTGACAGCTATACCTAGAAATGTTTGGAAGAGACAGAAAGTGAGAAAGTAGGTTAAGAATCTCATGAAATAGACCAGGTGTGAGGGACCTAGAGGCTCCATCATGGTAATTAATAGAAATTGGATGAAAGAGAATTAATTAATTAATTTAACAGATATTTATTGTCCCTATGATTAGTAGGTATTTATTATTATCACTGTAATACCCCTCCCATTAGTACTAACTATGTGTTAGTCAGGCATAGGGCCTCTAATCTCAAGAATCTCAAGCCAAGTCTATGACGAAATCTATAACAGAGGGAAATACCCATGAGAAGAGGTCAGGTAGGAGAGATATGTGTCTGGAGGAAATGAAAACCAAGGGAATATACTTTCCAGAAGGGAGAGGTAGTTTCACATATTACTGAAGGAATAGAGTAAAATGAGACCTGAATGAGTCTTTCAGGTTTTGCACTATGGAAGATATTAGTGATGTTAGCAGGAGAAATTTCATTGAAACAGTTGGGGGTAAAATTATAACTGCTATAGATTGAGGACCAAGAAGGAAGTGAAGAATTGAGGATAAGGAAACAGGATAAACACTTGTAATATATACCAGTTGCTGGAATATGGTTAAGGTAATGGGGAGATAAGAAATGATTTTATGACTTTAAGTTTCAGTGAGTGATGATGTCAATTGGCAAAATAGGAAAGTTGGGAGAAAGACCGAAATTTAAGAGAGCTTTTCTTTTGCTCTTGATTGAGATTGAAATATGGATAGACATTCAGGCCATAGTTTGAAACAAGAATTTAAAACATTAAAGAAATATGAGGGCTAGATACAGCTTATTTAGATTTGCAACATATAGGTAACTAAAGTCAGATCATAAAAGGTATCTTAGGTACTTTTCTCATTGCTGAGACAAAACACCTGACACCCAAAGTTAAAGGAGGAAAGGTTTATTTTAGCTCACAGTTTGTAGAGGTTTCAGTCCATAATCAGCTAGAACCAAGGCAGAGTAGCATGGCAGAGGGGCATCACAGAGGAGAAACAGTCCATGGCAGGCACAAAGCGGCAAAAGTAGCAAGCAACAAGTGACTAACAGTGACAGTAACAGCCCTTTTTCTGTCCCTTATATCCAGGGTAGCACTCATACCCAATGAGCCTTCCCATTTTCCACACCCAGAACTATGCCAAAAGAATCAGTGGGTTAATATAGTAATCATACACCCTTAATCCAAGCATCACACCCTTAGTCCTAGAATTATACACTCTAGATCCAGCCACCTCTCAAAAGCTCCACCTATGACCACATGAGACTTTGGGAGCACATCTAAATACAAGCCATAACAGAAGGCAAAACTGTACAGAAAAGAGAAGAGTAGAAGGAACAAGAGAACGAAATGGCAAGTAGATTAAAGGTCAGTGAATTGATCGAAAAGTGACAGAAAAAGCAAAGGGAACCATAGGTATAAGATTGCTGTGGCAGCCAATGAGAGTTTTGTCTTCATAGTTGTTTTGTCTTTGGTAGTTGAGCTGTTATTTACCCAAAAGCAGAGTAAAGACCAAGAAAAAGCCATTGGTTTGGCAGTTGGTAATCACTGATAATATTGGGAACCATTTTTTTCCCAACTGGGAAGTGCCATTTTAATAGGTTGATTAAAACAAATGAAACAGGTTGCCATGGGTTAAGTATAAGTAGGATTTTTTCTTTATTGTTGTAGGCAAGGTGATAAAAGACCTTAATATAAGGTTGTAGCACAGTTGGGACAACAAAATATGTTTATATGTATGACTATATGTGGAGAAGAATAAAGTCACTGAAGGTGAGACTTAAAGGGAAAAGGTGGAAAACTGAAGAAGCAATGTTGGGAAATTGTATGATTTAGCTCCTATCTCAGTGTTTCTGTCAGAATTTAATGAGATAATAAGGTAAATGACATGCAGTAGGTTTTCAATGTGAGTGAACTATTAGCATTTTGGAGTTGAATGATATAAAGACATTGCTGTTACGTGTCTGATATGTGCCAAGCCTATGCTGTTTCATTTTCCCTGCACAAACAGCCTTCTAACTGGCCATTGTCAGCCATGTTTTATATATGATAGTACCTAGAAGGTCACAACCAAGTAACCACAAAGTTGATATTTGAACAAAGTTTGTCAAAAACTAAAGATACAAGTAGGCCTTACAATTTTATGAATAACTTTGATTTTACATGGGAGTAAAGGACGTGAGGGAAATAATTTGAAGGAACTTTTATTGAATGGGTCCTATGTTTTTTGTTAAGCATGAGGGAGGTATCTGCTGAGAGTGAGGAGGCTGAGAATAGATTAGAATTGAGGAGATTGAAGAGGATTTGAGATGGTAACTGTTGTGAGTTGGAATATCATTATGAGATGAAGAAAAAAAGTGTCAAGTTTAGATAACCTGGAATTTCAATGAACAGAACTGGTAAATGGAGAATAATTATATATGGTTCCTTGAAAATTCTGTAGGTCTCAAATTTCTGAGTTTGGAATACTTGGCAGCACAAGACTGGGAGCCAAGGAGAGTGCACAGTGGTCTGAAATTTGGCATGGAAGGAAGCAGGGATGGAAGATTCTAGATTTGGGTCTAGTGCTTCACAGGGGATCCAGGCTTGGCAGAAAGGTGAAGGAAGACAGGAGAAGACTGATGAATTAAAAGAACCTGGAGAACTGGAAGGATTTAAATTTATGAACACAGGTGGAAGGTCAAGGTTGGAGGCAAAATACAGTTTACTGTGAGAGTTGATGTTTGCAACAGGTATGAGTTGTATTGGAGTATGGAGCAGAGCTGTATCAGGAATTGGCCAGTATCATAGAGGTTGATGCCATTTTAAGTGAGAGATTAAGGACTCATCAAGCCAGGGCCTAAACAGGATTGGATCAATACAAATGAACAACACAACTAGATTGAGTGTTGGAGATAAAAATGCAGATGGCCACAAGAGTCAGTATGGGTAGGCTGGCCAAGGGGCCCTGGAGCAGGGTGCATAATATTTGGATAGGTAGAGAATTAGGGGAGGAGGAGAAGAAATGTTCATTAGTGATCTACTCTGTGCCTCTTTAGTAGGCTCTTATGCATGTAAACTCATTTGATCTTTACAACAAAGTTCTGAAGACAGCTTTCTTAACATTTCAAAGGTGAAGGATCTGAAGATTTTGTTTTTGCTTTTCCTGAACACAAATCACTAGAATCTTAAGGTGAAAATGTTTAAATAACATTTTAATGTACAAATAGTGTCTAAACGATTAAATATTATGTGTATTATTGTGTATAACATATGTACACATTATGTGCCAATATATATTTTGATATTCTATAGACATGCATTAAGTTACACTAACCAGATTATTGGAAATCTATATCATCAATATGAGGAAATTTTAAAAAATATTTAGACATTCGTAGTACCTTACAGGCGTTACATATGGAAACAAAATAACTGATAGGATATTTGCAGTTAATAATTTAAAAAACTGTGCTGACAAGATAGAAATTAAATAAATAGCCTAAATTTAACAAGAGAGCTCATTCTGTATAATCAATAGCATTAATTTCAAACTATGAATATTGTTTTTAAAGGGGAAAGGTTTGTTTGGCACACAGTTTGTAGAGGGTTCAGTCTACAGTCGGCTGGCTCTAAGGAAGGGTGGCACATGGCAGAGGGGCATCAGTTCATGGCGGACTGAAGGTAGCAAAGCAACAAAGGACTTTAACGGTATCTTTCTGCCCCTTTTACTTTATCTAAACTACTGGGATTAGGCTGGTGCTAAACCAATCAGTGGACTGATTTAGTAATCACACATCCTTAATCCTAGCATCACACACTCTAGATTCAGCCACCTCTGAAACCCTAACTCCATGAGGCTTTGAGGGGACATCTAGACACAAACCATAACATTCCTCCCCTGGTCCCTCAAAGACTCATGCACATCCTGCTATGCAAAAGGCATTTAGTCCATTAAGAGTTGCCAAAGTCCTAACAGTTTCAGCATTGCTGAAAAATTTCAAGTTCAAAATCACCTCTGAAATTTAAGTAAAACTCTTAGCTGCAAATCCCTGTACAAATGAAAAGAAAGTTAAGCACTTCCAACACTCAATGGCACAAAATAGACATTTCCATTCTAAAAGTTACAAACAGGGGGATCCAAAGGAATGGGACAAAAGCAAGTCCAAATTTCAGCGGGGCAAACATTAAATCCCACAGTTCCACTTCCAGCATCCCCAGAAATCTGTGGCAAATTATAAAATCCAAAAGGCTTGGGTGGCTCTGCTCCTACAACACAGCTGGTGGTTGTGGCTCCCATGACTTCTCTCTGGGGCCAGCTCTGCTCCTTCCTTGCAGTTTTCCTCTGACAATCCATGTTCCTGGCTTCTCCAAGTTTTTGGAGTCTCCAATGCACCTTTAGCTTCACACAGCTTCATACACTGCCCTCTCAGGGACACAATGCCTGGCCTCCCAGGGCTTCTTATGAAATCTGGGTAGAATCTTTCCTGACCTCACAACTCTTGCATTCTTCATGAACCTAAAACCAGCACCATGTGAATAATGCCAAGGTCTGCTGCCAGCTGGAGCAGTAGCCAGGCTTCCTTCTCTCTTGGCTGTACGGGTCCAGTGCCTATAAACCAAATCCTGAGGAACCATTTCCCCAGGCGGCAGTCTTTGTGGAACATTGTGCCCTCTGGCTCACTTTTGAAATTTTAAAACTGCAAAAGGTGGAGTCCTCCTCCTTCTTGTGATGCTCTCAGGCCATGTTTTCTAATCTGTTCCTTCTCAGCAGTCTCCTCTGTTCTATCTTTGCAGGCAACAAGTTTACTGGAGTTTCCTTTCTGGCCAAACTCAATACATTTCAAATCATTCTGCTGGGCTCTTTGCTCTTGATTCTCAACATAAATCTGGCTAAAAGCCCCCAACAGTAACCATGCCAACGCCTCACCTTTAGACTGTCTTGAAATTTCCTCTGCCAGATTAATTAATCCACTGTCCTTAGTGTCAGTCTCAGGCAAAATCTCTGAACACGAGAAAAATGCAGACAAACTTTCTGCCAAGGTATTACACGCATCATCTGGAGTCCAATGGCCAATGTAGTCCTTTCCAGAAGAAACCTCTTGAGCCTGGTCTTTACTGGCAAGATTTCTATTAGCCTTCAGGCCTTCTGAGCTCTGACCAGAATCTCCCATCAAGTACAGCCTAAGACGTTCCAGCTCTGCTTTTTCAGCCAGTATCTCTGAGCCTTTCCAAACTCTTCCCACTAGCCATTCCCAAAGGCTCCTGAAGCACAAGTCAGGTATAGTCACAGCAATGACCCCCACTTCTCTGGTACAAAATTTCTGTCTTAGTTACTTTTCTTGTTATGGAGTCAAAATACCTGACACCCAAATTTAAAAGGGGGAAGGTTTTCCTAGCTCACAGTTTGTAGAGGCTCAGTCCATAATTGGTCAGCTCCAAGGCAGGGTGGCACATGGCAGAGGGGGGAACAGTTCATGGCAAACAAAAGGTAGCAAAGCAACAAAGGTCAAATTGTGAATATTGAAGTACATTCCAAAAAACAAGCCATTGTCTATTTCTGTAAATTACTAATACACCATCCTAAATTTATAGATGAAGAAATCAAGGCTCATAGAAGACAAAATCTTGCCCAACATCACAGAGCTAGGATTTAAATTTAGATTAATCTGTGTAAACCCACTATCTTTACTACCACTCCACCTGTGAAGTCCTACTACTACAATGAAATATCCCTTGAATTGATTTCAATATCATCTGAAAATGCTAAAGAAAGTGAAGACTGTCCAAAGATTACAATAAAACCAGATTGGGTTGTCATGTAATAGAGAAGAATTCATGTCATTCCTTTATCACTTTACTCTTGAATGTTGAGTTGTGCAACATCTTGGAATCCTTGAAGGTAGTTCCCAAAATTGAAACAGGCAGAAAGTCAGAAGGGTAAGTAGATGGTGAAGGCAGTAGAACAGGAAGTTATCTGTCAGTTCCTTCCTGATGGAGGTTTATGGTGGGTTTGTCAGAATTTCCAGATGAAATTACACATCATCAGGAAAATACTGCAAAAGAATAATGGCTAACCATGACCTATGTTTCAGGACACTTAGCCCATAGGAAAGCCCATAGGAATCTTACAAAATTGTGGTTAAATTCCCTCTTGTTTTGAAGTGACTTTCCTGAGGCAAAATTAAACTCAATAACTGTGTTTAAGAGAAATTTAATCCTTGATACTTCTTACTGGGAGCATCCTTCTATTGCCTTGAACTCTCACCTCTGTTCACAAGGTAATGAATTCTACTTTTCTTGCTGGAACTTGCTTGTCTTTTATCTTCATCTGTTTGTTTTACTCATGTCTATCTTTGGATTGTCATTATCACATCCTCTGATTTCATCCTCCTTTGCCTGCCACGAGGAGGTACATCTTTCTCTTGCTTTTGCAAGTCATATTGTAATCTTGTACAACAGTACATTCCTATTCTGTTTTTATTTGTTTTACATTACCTTCAGACTTTTTACAGCTTCCTCCAACTGTCTTGAAACTTTATATTTTTACTGTTACTTTTTTTGGAGGGTTGCTTAAGATATTATTGTTCAAGTTCTCCAGAATGGTCTCTCTTTGTCCTTTTCCTCTCTGATTTTTCTTTATTCCTTTGCTGCCTTCTTTTTCTGTCTTATTTCTTTCCTATTTTTTTCTTATGTGTGCTTCCACATCCCCTATTGTTCTCTCTTCTAAAACTCTGGGCTGAATAAACTTCCTCCTGTGGTGCCTTTTTTCCCCATAACTTTTCTCTGAAATTCTCCTGTATCTTTTAACCTTAATTCTCTTTTATTCTTAGTTAATCCCCCCATTCCATTAAATTTTCTTCATTCTTCAACTAAAAACCTTCACTTCAATCTGTTCTAAGCTCATCAGATGTTTGATTCACTTCCTCACCTCTGACTTTCTTCTTGACCTTCTCTTGACTACTTTCACACTCTCCTTTCCTCTGAAATTGCACTTACCAAGGATGTTCTAATGATTGCCTTTTGGACAAATTGGATGTTCTTTCATCTGTGATCTTCATCTTTCCTGTCAATAACTCTGTCCATGGGCTGGTAGATCATCTTTGAAATACTTTTGAAGCAAGATGGGATTCTTCTTTTTATTTTTAAACTGATTTTCTAGTATATAACGGCTTTGTTAGAAACACCAGATGAATATCTTCTAGATATTTTGTGCATCACTTTGTTTATTTTTGTTGTAAGAATTAAGAAAAGATAACTTTCTATTTGCATTTCTAATAGCTGTCTTTGAGAGGGTCTTGATATCTCCATTGGTTTTGAATGGTCAATAAATTGCTCTCTAGATTTGGCCTTGGCCTTCTTCCCTAAAGGACAGACTTTCTGAGTCAGTGTGATTACCCCACCCCCAACATAACTAATGAATCCCCCAATCTAATTGACAAATTATTACCACAGTCAGTCTAAATAAATGACTTTAAAAAATTAATTTCTTTAGCCATTTTTATTCTTGTAAACATAATTCCAACCTCCCCAAACAAGTTTCAGTTGAGAATTAGAATATTAAATATATCTGAATTAAACTTGAGAGAATAAAATTTCTAAAATCCAAATAATGATGAAAATTGTATTGACCTTTATTTGGTTCTATAAATGTAGTTAGTAATTTCATGTCTATATTTGTTTTTGACAAATTTTAATCATTATTATGAGCAATAAGAGTAACAAGCTCCAGTTATAGGAGGAAAATGGATAAAAAAGCATAAAGATTGTGGCTCTATAACCAAAGCTGTCACAGTTTTTCGTGGCTAAATATAAAGAAGTGTAACCTTAGACTTTTATGATTCTTTCATACAGGTTTATGTCATTGCCTATTAACATTATTTAAATATAGATTTCTAAATTTCTGAGAATGGTGCTGAAAATAGTGTTTTGACTAACAAAATGAAAGAGACAAAGAATTCGAAGACAAAGGGAATGTATGCACTGATTGATGTATGTCATTTTAATAGCATAATTACTTGATAAGCACTTACATGATTTAGTTACTGATCTTCAACCTTTCAGGGCCAGAGATTAATTGATGATGTATTGTACCCAAGTGTTGGCAAAAACTGGGAGCAATGGTGCATTCTGTGGTATGTTAGGAAACATTTTCTGGATTTGTATGAAGTAACCCATCACAGAAAGTAGGGCAGTTTGGTGAAAATATTTCATAGCAGTACCAAAGTGCTTTCTGACTTAGTGCTTTCCTCAATTTCTCCAGGCTGGGTACATTTTAGAGTATGGAAGACAATGTTGCATATTTTTTCTGATTTATAAATAACTGGGACAAATTCGAAAGGGTGCTGTATTCACCATTCCATCAAGATTATGCAAGTGATCACACTTTTAGAACATCAAGTTTAGGCATTGTTTCTACTTTGAATTTAGATTCATGTCACCGAAGGGTTTTCATGGACATGAAGAGGAAACATCAGAGGTACTTCCTAGGGCTAAAATTGGTTAGTCCATCTGCAGCAAGACCCACCCAGTGTGATCCTGTCAAAGTTTTGGTGGAATATGGTGGAATAAGCAATCTCTAGGAAGTAAATTTCAACATCCATTTATTCATCAACTTGTATTGAGCACTTATTGGGTGCAGACAATCTGCCAAATACCAGAGATGAAACCGTGAGCAAAAACATCTTTTTAATCTATTAAGGGGATTGATAATTAGGAATAGATACTTCCTGGTTTATAGACAATTGCAATACTACAATTGTAAGTGGAGGGTAAGTGCTACAATAGTTTAAACTCAGGATGCAATAAGAACACATGGGAAGGACAGCTAGCCAGAAGGGCATGGGAATGGTGCAGAGGAGGCTTCCTGGAAGAAGTAATGCTCAAACTGATATTTGAATAATGAAGAGTGCTGGCCAGATGAAGAGATGATAGAGCAGGGAGAATATTCTAGGTAGTTGAAACAGCATCTGCAAAGTCTCAAAGGTGGGAAAATGTGACATACTCCAGGCATGTGGCACAGTGAAAGGAAAGGAGTGGGAATAAAGTACTTTAGATAGAAATGCAAAGTCCAAATCATAACCCGTTTGTGTGTTCTGCTAAGAAGTGTGATATCTATTCTAAGGCTAATAGAGAGTTATGAAGTGTTTTGAGCAAAGAAATGATATAGACATAGTTATGTAACAATGGTGAGATAAAGTAGCAACAAGGATGGAGATAAAAAAGTTGTCATGAGACTCTTGCACATAGGTGATTGTTACTAAGATGGGGAAATGGATAGATTTGGGTGAGATGTAGGAGGTAGAATTAGTGGAATCTAGTGGTTTGATATTGGAAATCAGTGTGAGGGAGCACTGTAGAAGGACTCTTGAGTCTGTTCTAGGACTTTAAAAGAAGGTGTTGCCATTTAGTGAGAGAGAACAGGAAAGGAACAATAGGTTTGGGGGTAAACAGTTGAGTTCACCTCTGTATATGTTGATTTTAAATGAGCATGTAAATGATGGTGGGAAATCTCACTCCTGTTTTGGGAGTGGTTAGAAGTTTCTTATAAGCCAATTGTAGAAATGCTGTCAAAAGTCTTCTCAGCATTAACTTTATATTTTAGAACTATTTCTGAAAGAAAAGGAGACTACTCCTAAAAGTAGAGTTGATACTTGGGCAGAGGCTTGGTCTTAGATCTTTTTTGGGGGGAGATGGAAAAGAGAGAGTGTGTGGGTAAGTAGACTCTGCTAGCAATGAAATTTCAGGGCCATGAACAGCCAACAGGCTATCTTATCTATCTCTGGGAAGGAACAGGCAGTTTGGGTGTCTGCAAACTCCAGGTGGGCCAAGGCAGCATCTGTTCTTAAGAGTAATGGCCAGAAATGTAATCAACATAAAAAATAAAGTTAGGGGTGTGTTGTACAGGTAGGAAAGAGAGTCTAGATATATTGCAAAATGGAGAGTAAAGCAAGTAATATAAGCTAGATTCCTTACCAAGAAAAAGCATTGCAGAATCAGAGACCTAAAGCAGAGAGGAAGCACTGAGTTTGTTAGCAAGGGAGGTGCTGCGGGCCTGTGTCAGAGTGAGGCTGATGCTGGAGTCTGCCTTTTGAATTTTCTCAGGGACATGAGCCTATCTGTATCTGTGAAATAAGCAACAGGGCCAGTATGCATGTTTAGATCCATGGGTCTCTTTTCTATAGAATCCTTTCAATTTCAGGTGTGGTGTCAGTGTTAAAACTTCAGAACCGAATGATCCCCTTGTGGGTTAATTACTTCCTTGGCATGTTGAGATAGGGAAGAATGGATAGAGTAGGGATCTATGGGATGGGTAGACAAAGCTGGTGACAGTTTTGAGGTGGAATTAAATGTTGGTCTTCTAGGAGATTTCAGAGTTCTAGGAATATTTTTGGGACAGATTGAGGTAAAGGATTGATGTGTGCAGTAGATGATAGCAGAAACTTCCTGATCTGGTGTCTTATGCAGTTCCAAGGAGGTAGTCTTTTGGGTTCCTAGCCCTAGCAGTGGAATTTATTAGCAATTCCCTTGTAGGAAACTGGGTTGAGTAAGAATTGGAGTTTATAAGATGGGGCTTAGAATGCAGAGCTTTCTTTCACTCATTGTGTTGTGAGCTGGAAATGGAAGCAGGTCTGTCTTATCTGCAAAGGGACATAGGATACATCTGCTGATATCAGATGGCTAGAGTGTCATGAGGACAAAGAGCAAAACCCAACAGTGGTAAGAATAGAACCTTGGGAACTGGGACCATGCACACCAGTGAGACCATTAGAGTACATGCAGATTTGGCTTTCTGCCTCTGCATCAGCTTTATAGACACCATGAAGTGCAGGCTTGGATGCATGCCCCCATGAATTCTTGTTTCTCCTTGTTTCCAGAGCATTCATAGTTGAGAAGTGTGGGGAAGGCTCAGGTATATTCCTAGAATTACATACAGGTTGTTTTATCAGAGGCTTATCACTCTGATAAGCTCATTTGTATGAACTCTCCTTGCTGGAATTGGGCCCACAATTCTAAGTCAGTCTAAAATCTGGTTCTAAAAATCTTACAATATATTATCTCCACCAAAGCCTGGAATACTGGTTTTGGCTTATGTGTCTTCCAAACATCTCTCAGGGTAGCAAGAACACCAGGGGATTCCCTATGCAAGAGACAGAAGATTCACACAGTCTGCCCAGATCAAAGTGAGACAAGGAGTCGCTCTTGCTTGACTTCCAGAGAACGATTAGTTCTACATTTCTCTTCACTTGCACCTGCAAGAGGCAGTGCAGATTGACAAAATCCCTTCAGAGAGTGTAGAAAGCATGATATGGGTGACATACACAGAGCTCTGGCCAGGAGCATTTGTGAAGCTGAGTTCTACAACCATGGAGCTAACATCATTTAATGGAGACCACTTTTCTCCCCTGAGGTCACTTTCTGAATCAGTGCCCAGCTATCTAGCCACCTTAGCAGACTGGCTTGGAGTACTCCCTTGAAAGAATCCTAAGGGATGCTCATTCTGGAAGAGATGGTCTTGATTATATTTAGGCAGCGATCTTAGAAGACACAGTGGGCTTTTTTTTTTGTCCTATCCAGGAACCCATCAGTTTGGCTTTTGTTGGAATCTACTTGGGAGGCAACTCTGAATTTGCTTTGGCTGATGATTGGTCTTGTATGCTAGTGATTTGGGAGCTTTGACAGAAAGTGGGGATGATTAATGCTGGCAGAAATGGCCTAGATATATTTGGATGGTGTCATTGCACATGTACCAGGCCAAATAGATGTTTGGTTCATGTTGTTAAAAAGAAATTCTGTCATATGCAAGACCAATATGCTTTTATTGAAAAAGTTTCAAAAGGATAAAAATCACATCCAACCAACCATTTTTCATCCATTTTGATGTTTAACAGCTTTAAATATCCTCAGATGTTTTGTGTTACATAGACAGCAAGCCATGTTTGCAGCATAGAGTTAATTAGGATTACAAAGGATGATAAAATTATAGTTTATTAGTTTCAAATGGTTATGGTGGATGGGAATAGAGGTCTGAAGAGGTGGATCAGCAGGCTCTTGTATTCTCTGTTACCCAGAGTAGCACCACTTTCACCTGGACTCTTATGTATAATTTCCTGCGAATAGTAGCTTAACTTAAAATATACTAGTATAATGATATAATTAATTTTCTTATTTGTAGATATGGAAACTGGTCCTGGGAGTGGTGAAATGATTTGCTTAAGAACACTAAGAACACATAGACATCGAATCACTGTACAGATGTTGTAGAAGATATTTACGGGTTGGGGAGTACCACAAATCCCCGAATTCAAAATGGTTCAGCACATCTTTAGCTTGCAATATTACAGTCATTCTTTTAGGCTATTATCATTCTAGATGAAAATACCATTATAATTACCAATACCAAAGCAATAATTAATATGCCAGTGTAAAATGTGCTATTATTTTATTAGCTTAGTTAATAGTCAGAAGAGATGGTACTGCAATAATTTAATGGCACAGGCTCCAACAGTAGCCTTTCCAGATTCACATACCTGTTCCAACATTTCCGAGCTCTGTGTTTCTGGGTGAGTCACTTCTGTGAGGAGCTTTGTCATCTGTACAAGGGGTATTATTTTTGGAATGTAATTCTGAAAAGTGTTGTTTTTGGTGCTTTAAAAGAGGTAGTACCAAAGGGAAGAAATGGTTCGTCAAAAGTAGAAAAAGTGGAAACTGATATTTTGCAATGTTTCTTGGTGGTTTTCTCAGGGGCCACTATGTAAGTTGCTCTGAAATTTTTCTACCTTTTAACCTACATATATTGAGGAAAACAACAAAATATATTATGAAATTCTTACTAATTCCTCAGAATTGTGAATTAGCATTTTTGGCGGGGAGAACTGGGGAAAAGACCCCAGGACATTCCCACTGAGCTACATCCCCAGCCCTTTTTGAATTTATTTAATTAAAAAAAATGTTTTTGAGATAACATCTTCCATTAGCCAGGCTGAGCTCAAACTTGTGATCCTACTGTCTCAGCCTCCCTCCCAGAGTGCTGGAATTACAGGTCTTTGATGTTCACTTACCCAGAATACCCTGAATCTTTGAGTTCACTTTCTTTATGGAATAGAAAGGGTATAATAAGAGAACCAAACTCTCACCTCACTTGAAGTTTGAGAACAGTTAAGACACTTAGCATTTGTTAGTTGAAATCATTCAGTTTGAGAACTACAATTAAGAACCCAAGACCAATAGTTCTTCCCCTGGATCTTCTCTGAGCTTTATATGCTCCAACTTCAGGATATGAAGAGGAAGGTGGAGATGTTAAAGATACATAGTTGAAAATGAGACTGTTAATATCTAAAGATGATTAGAGAAGCTATGATAGCTACCTGGGATATTTCCAATGGAGAGCAGAAATTTGACAAAGCGGACATAAAAGTCCGTACAGTGAGGAAAATAAAATTTGTATCTGCTTTCACCCTAAGGAATCCAGCTCATCTAATGAGCTGATTACATCCATTTACTTATCTGTATTTCCACTGCACAGTGGATTTCTGAAGGTCAGGGACAGTATATTTTAATTTCTCCTCAGCCTTGTGTTCTTATCAACTGGCATACTGTGGCTAATCTTATGTTTTTAATGGCTGATAAAAATGAACAGTAGGTTTGGGTCATAGGATGGGTTTTCTCAAGCAAAATGATATAATTAATTGTTTTGAAGGAATATGGAAGGAAGTGAAGGGAGTAATTTCAAGATTAAATATAGTCGCTAAAGATAGAAGCTGGGAAGATTATCTTCTAGTTTAAAAATTGCAAGGTTCTACCAAATAGAATGATAAAGTCCTGGGGGTGGGCTGATACCATTTGGTTCATACATGCAAAATGAAAAATACCCAAACTTTAACACCTAGAAGTGAACATTGAACTGGCTTTTAGTCTAATTGCTGCCTTCATCAAAAATAACACCAAATAATAATCATATAAAGAACTTTATTAAATGTCTTCCTGTAAAATTTTAATTTTAATAATATTTTTATCTTCTTTATTTCTCAAAGTAATTGAGGCTTTAGTTTGAAGTTAATTTCACTTTTATTAATAAAGTTCATCTTTATTTGGGACTTGAATCATTTATCATTTCCTCCTAAATAGTTACTCAGTGAAGTTACATGGTCCTAACTTATTTTGGAATTTTAAAAAGAATAAGGACTATCAGTGATTTTCTTCATAATCCACATTGGATATGCACATCCTTAGTATACTAAGGATTGTACTGCCATTAGATAAAGCAATAGTATAATTTTTCAATTCTTTTATTTTATACTCTGTATTGAAATAGGGCCTAAAATATAGAGACATCTAGTTTTCTTTCTGTGCCAGAACTGCCTTAGTGGCTGAGAAGGGACAAGACCAATCACACATGAGGGAAAGTCCCACGAAGTCCTGGTACTACCCGTCTGCAGTTCACTTATCAGTAAGCACATAATTGAATAGTTCAGAATGCAGTAATTTAATGAAGAATCCCAGAAGGAAATTTTCTATCCTTCAATGACTGATCCGTGTTAATAATTATGAAAGTATTTATATTGCATTTTGTTTTACATATACAATTATACTATTTAAATTAGCTACTTACTGCTAGAAGTATTTTGGGGTGTTTACCATTGTTCTTCTCACTTTTCAGATGAAGAAACCTGTAAGAACTTTGTTAATTCAAAAAATCATTTCTACACTTTATTATCCACATTATTATTTTAAGGTATTTGTAGAATTTGAAAAGGACATTAAAGAGAGAATTTTGCATAAGCACTAATCTATTTGGAAGTAATGAACTATTATTAATTTTAGAAAATATTCATGTCAAATTTCTGGCACTATTTGTTTTCAATCCATAATATTTAAAGGATTTTGACTGCCTAGCAGGGAGTACAATTAGGGGAGTGGCCATATATTTCCCTATTCATCATTTCATTTGGGATTTGTTACTTGTTAGAGAGGTTAAAATATATAATACATGTACATCTACTTTTTAAAATTGGAAAACCACAATTAGCTGAGCCATTCCTGCACTGTTGACTATAATTAAACAAATATAAAGAAAAATTAAACATCTGGATCTGACATTAAACATTCAAACTAAGAAAATTGTAGATATTCAGATTTCATAGCCCTATGTCAGAACTTTTTTATGTCTTTTCTTACTTAGTTGTTCAGAATTGGTAGATTTCACTTCCTTTTGTATTCATTCAATAGAAAATCAGAACAAAATAAACGGTTCTCAGGAGGTCACTGATATTTATGGGGTGACTGCTGGAACCATAATGTGGTCCCCGTTCCTCTGGGGGGAATTGTGAATTAGCCAAATCCCAGGCTCTTAGAAAAAATTTTGCTTGCTAATGGTAAATGGGGGTACATAAGTGAATAGCTATCCTTAGATTTTTTTATTTCTCTAGAAGATGAGATGAGATGATTCCATATAGGAAGGAAAAAGGTCTAGGAAGGGGAGGAGTAGCAGTCTAACCTATGGAAATAGATGCAGACAAAATGAGTCAGATATGTGTTAGTCTGATAACACCCTGTTTTCTAATTCCAAAAATGAAACTAGCCCCTGTCTTGGCTGTTTAAATGAGTGGACATTTATGAAGAGACAAAGCTCTTAGAGCACATATAAGCATTGTTGCTAGAGCACATGTAAACATTGTTGCTAACTCCCATAGTTCAAGGAAGTTTGTCTAACTAAGGAAGCTCAGTGGGTTACAGTTTTTTACCTGGTGGAGGAAAAGAGGAAGGGAAATAGAATAACTGAACTTGTAACAAATAAAAAGATATTAGGGGAGAAAGAGGCCCTTTCTTGTCTAGTCAGGAGACTAGCACATCTAGTAGCAAATCAGCAGTGCTGTAGACTGGCTGTGTGTTCTCTTTTTGGCTGGTTTGTAGAGGTGGCCCTTGGGGATCTTCTTTCATAAGACCAGTAGATGTAGTCCTGATTCTTACCTAAGTGCCAAGCTACTCAGTAGTTGAATTTCCAGCTGAAACCTACCTCTCAACCCCTTTAAAACTCATTAGCTAACTACCAATCACATACATATTTCAACTACTGCATGTGGGTTTAAATCCAGACTGCTTTAATGTAATTAAGTTATGGCAGCCTGTAAGGTCTATAACTGTAAGTACTTTAGAGGACATGCTGTTGACCAATGAAAGGTTCATTATAAAGTATCAGTGTCTTTGGGCCTGACAGACATGGGAGGGTTGATTTTCTGGTGGTGAACAGAGACTCCATTGGTCCTCCCTCAGCTGTGGTTTCACTCTCCATGGTTTCAGTTTCTACAGTCACCCATGGTCTTAAAATGTTAAATGGAAAGTTCAAGAAGTAAACAATTACTAGGTTTAAAATTGTGTACCATTCTGAGTAGTGTGATGAAATCTCTTGTGGGGCATTAATCATCCTGTTGTTCAGTGAACCATGCTGTGTGCTTTACCTTCCTGCTGCAGGGCATATTTCATGGTTCCATACTGTCCACAGTTTCAGAGGTCCACTAGAGGTTTTCAAATATATTCCTCATGGATAAGAGGGAGTATCACACTCACTGAAGTGGTAAGAATTAAGAAAATTTAGAGAAAAAGAGATGCAGATTGGCAGAGAACATTGCTATCCTTAGTTTTGAATTTTACGGAAATATAGGAGAAATTTGAAGTTGTTCTAGAAAATGTCAAACAATGGCACTTGCTTAAGGTAAATTTTATTTACATTTAGAGAAATCAAGTGGAATAAGGAGGCTGCTTATACAGATTTTAGGGAATAGGAAAACTAAAGCTCAGGGAGGTGACTTATGTTTCCTGAGAATTTATAGACAATTAGGAGGGATCTGAATTTGAACTATACATTTCTGACTCCAAAGTTTATGCTTTATTCTGGAGATAATAAGGTTATAGGATAAATGTAATAGACCAGCAATTATAGAAATCAAAAAATGGACCTAGAACTAGAGAAACTGAAATTTATTTGAGAAAGTTAGGATAGTGATACCATAGCAGATTTGGGCAAGCATTTCTTCATGGGTCTTCACAATTATTGCTAGATGTTGACTTAATTCATATCATAATATTTACTGTATCAAAAATATTCCTCAAAATTGAATTAGGATATGGACTCTTTGTTATTATATTATTATTATCATATTTTTATTAAAATTTTAATGATGTAAAAATGTAGTATAATTAATTCTCATATTACCCAGCTTCAATAATTTTTTACATTTGAGTTCATCTATCTTGTTATTATTATGAGTATTTGAAGACTCTCAGACATTCTATTATTTCACCTATTAACATTTCATTTTGTATCTCTGATAAGGGCTTAAAGATGTAAAACAACATCAACACTCTTTTTTTTTTTCTTTTTGGTACCGGGAATCGAACTCGGGTCCTTGCACTTGAGCAGCAGATGGCGAAACCACTGAGCTAAATCCCCGGCCCCTTACATTAACACTCTTAATAAAATTTTTTATCATCTAATATCCATTCAATATTTACATGTCCCCGGTTGCTTCAAAAATGTCTTATACCAAGTTTGTTCAGATCAGAGTACAATGACAATGCATTTCATTGTTATTTTATTTCTCTTGTCTTAGTTATTTTATAATATTTCTTCTTGTTCTCCCCATATCTTTCATGCTACTAAATTATGGGAGGCACTAAAGCTTAGAGAAGTTAATTATATTTCCTTAGATTTTATGGATAAGTAGACTAGGTCTGGGGCTTGACCTATGGTGTTTTCTACTCCAAAATTGATGGTTTTATTATGAAGATAATAAGGTACATTTGCACCCCAAATTTTCCCATATTCTGTACTTGATTGATTACATCCTTGTGGTCTTATGTTGTTAATATCAATTTTTGTTCCTAAATCCAGTGAATAAACTATAAACTGGTGGTTAGATTTAGAGGCTTCATTAAAGTTCAGGTTTAATATATGTTTTCAAGAAAGAGTTTTCCTTTTACTACCTGTAGTTTCTCATCATGAGTTACATGACAGTTAGTTGCCTTGCTTTCACTTTGTGCAGTGTTGTTTGTCAGCCCTATCCCTCCATTTTAAGTGTCTCCTCAACATTTTGCCTAGTGGTTTAGCAGGCCATCATAGTCATAGGTCAATTTTTCCATCAATGATTTAAAAATGGTGATTTTATAATATTAACATTCCTTTTGCATTGGCTAAGATTCTTACATAAATAATCTTCCTTAGTGTCAACTTTTTGTCATCCTAAAATACAGTTTGTAAATGTAGGGCAAGACATATGTTTAATTCCTTTATCCAATTTACCATTTTCATAGTAATGAGTTGGTATCCTAACAACTTCCAGTGGTGATCAGTGTCATTATAAATAAATAAATGTGTGTGTGTGTGTGTGTGTGCGCGCGTGCGTGTGGGGGACAATCATGATACTTTTGATGCTCAAATTGATCCATTTAAGGCCAGTGAGAGCTCTTTAAGCTGCTTCCTGTGTTTTTTCAACATGACTATATAAGTCTTTGATAAATGCCTAGATTTTTATCAAAAGAGATCTTGGAGGCTCATCTTATGCATTTCTTGATCTACTTGGAATCAGATGTTTTTACAGTTATCTCTGATTCTTTTATTGGGATCAATAGTATATAAAGACCACAATCTGAGTTATTGAGGTTCATGCTAATATTACAATTCAAATGGAAAACTGTAGCTTTTTCTTTAAATGTTTAATTTGTACTTTTATTTTTTTCTATTCCACCAAAAATCTTGACTCCCAATGATTATAGAATTAATAATTATTATAATAGTTACTCATTTGTAATATGCTGCCTTGTACCTGTGACAGCTACTCTCTAGTCATAACTCTAACAATGCAAATGTAAGACTATGAATGTAGTTTAATATTTCTTTGAGTTCTTTTTGTCCTATGCTATAGCCCATGAGACATATTCAGTCAAAGTTGTTTTAAGGTTATTTCAAGTGTTTCTGTTCTCTATATGGTTATCCATCATCTTGATCTATATTTCAGTTCATTTGCTCTTTTTAATCTTTATGAATTTTTTCCTTTTTATTTCATAATTATGTAAAACATTGTTATTTATATGGTTCCAAATTCAAAACTATAAACATTATATAAAATTTGAAAGCACATCAACTCAAACATTTTCGTCCTTATTCTCTCCACATTATCTTTTTACCCTAGTAGGAACATATTTTTATTACTTTTCCATGATGTCTTTCTTCTCAAAAATGTAAGCAAAACTATATATTTATATCAATATTCATTCTTCTTTACCTGTCTTGCAAAAAATGTATATCTTGCTTTTTAAATAACTTAATATTACTTAATATATCTTGAAGATCACTCCATATTAGTAAGCAAATATTTCTCTCTCTCTCTCTCTCTCTCTCTCTCTCTCTCTCTCTCTCTCTCTCTCTCTCTCTCTCTTTCTCTCTTTTACAGTTGTATAACACTCCTGTATGGAAATATACAACTGTGGATATTTGGGTTCTTTCAATATTTTTCTATGAAGAACAGTGCCACAATAAATACCTTTGGACATAGTCATTTCTTGTTTATCTTTGGAATAGATTGGAAAAGTAGACTTGTGATAAATCCTAAAGGTTAAAGACATAGAGAAATCCCTCTCTTATGGGATTACACAATTTCATACTCCTATTATCAGTGTGAGAGTGCTTATTTCTCCTAGATTTATCATAGAGGATGTTCTAAAGCTTCTAATTGAAGGACAGACTTCTTTCAAAGGGGGAAAGTTATTGTAGACTCCTAGTGTTCACTAAAATGATTTTTTATTATTATGTTACTTAAATAATAGAAAGTCTGCCCAGTTTTTTTCCCCAGCTTTATTCTCAAAAGGACTTTCTGTCTGTCCATCTAAAGGCAAAGATAACTCATGGAAGTTTTAAGCCAACATCATCTTTACAGATCAAAATCATCTCAGAGAAATGTGTCTCTGGTTCCCTCCCAGTCCCATAACCCCCAACAAAAAAGGACTTTTTGGATTACATGTCTTCATTTAAACTGATCACTGAATCCTTCTAATAGCTACCCTGGATCATACCTGACATTACGGAAAAAAAGATAGCTCCCTTGCTTGTTTAGCCTTACCAACATTCTAAAAGAACAGCCCACAGGATAGAAACAGACAGATACTCAATCCATTGTGAAATGATTCAATTTCCCAAGTTTTTCTGCTATTTAAAAATCTTAGTTTGAACATAGTACACTATAATGTGACGTGTCTTTCATATGATACAAATTCCTCATGCAAACATTGGTCTACCTCTGTTATTTTTCTAATTCAAACTATAACACTGTAATTGTACTGTTAAGAAAGAATTACTTGAAAGAAACATAGTCGCTAAAACAACATGACAGATCTCAGTTAAGGGGTCATTCAGGAAACACATATGTGATTTTAATTTGAATTATCAGAATATTGAAAAAAGAAATAAAATCTTCCCCCACCTTGACTCTGCACAGATGCTATTTGAGAATTAACCCCTTAAGGTATGGATAAGAATGAAATGATTACTTTCTTTAATATAGTTTTCTAATAATTTAAGTGTTTTTAAATTTGCTAATAAATAATATCAAATCTATGTCTTATTTGGTAGCTAACATACAATTCATAAAAGCAAATATAAAGGTTAAAAAAGCAAATATAAATCTATATGTCAAGTGCAACACTTGTGCTTTGAATAGCTCTTGTGTAATTGGATTTGCATTAAAACATTAAGTACTATGTTTTGATCTGTTCTGTTAAGTGAGAAATTCTCTGAATATCTCTTGTGAGTCTTGGGACTGAGGGGTTATACTTTCTATGCTGTACCTTTGCTTTCCTTTGTCTTTTAATATGGCATTATTTTGAGTAGAAAAATCTACTGCCTGGAAAGCCCAAATGCAGGAATTTGAGAGACCCATAACTCTTTTGAAGGTATGTAGATAAAAATGATGTGGGCACCTGGGAAAAACTGTCTTTTAAAAAAGCCTATGTTTAAAAGTTAGTTATACCCTATTGTCATAGTTTGTTGAAGCTGCTATAACAAAATATCGTAAACTGGGTAGCTTATAAAGAAGAGAAATGCATTTCTCACAGTTCTGGAGGCTGAAGTCCAAGCTCAGGATGTAAGCAGATTCAGTGTCTGGTGAGAGCCTGGTTGCCGATTCATTGTTGGCACCTTGTAGCTGTGTCTTCACATGGTGGAAGGGGCAAATGAGTTGTCTTGGGCTAATTACACAGCACTAACCCTACCCCCAAAGGCCTAACCTCTAATGCCGTTATCATTGGTGATTAGGTTTCAGTGCACAAATTCTGGAGGAACACAAACATTAAGACCATCACACCATTCAGGGGTGAAAAGAAGGTTGCTGGCTTTGCTTAGCAACAAAAGGCACGATCATATCCACTGTTTCTCATGTACTTGACCTTTGTCCACCTCTACCGACAAAGATTTCCTCATATATAGGATGACAGGTGGGCTGTCATTTTCATAAATCATTGGTAGCTTTGTTAGTTTATAACAACATAGTCTTTAGAGCTGAAGGAATTAGGAAATAGAAGAATATGGAGGTTACTGTAAAACAATAGAAGAACTTTGTTTCTATATGAAGTTTTATTTACAAGCTAAGATACCTCATAAGAACTAATATAGTGAATGGTAAAAGATGAAGAAGCAGCTATGCATTTAGTATAAAAACTTTTGTTTTGAAGTTTCAAATCCCCTCTTCCAAATGCCAGAGGGAGTTTTTGGAGATGGAGGCTTTAGCCAGTTTTTGTAAAAGATTGTTTTAAAAAAAAAAAAGCTCTATATTGTTGCAGTGACAGCTTTTGTATTTAGAAAAAAATTATCTAAATGGGAGAAATTGCCAGCATAGCACACAAATCATAATAAAATGACTAAAAGGATGGAAGTGGCAACTCAAAAGTACAAAGATGTCAAGATATTGTTCTTCAAATGTGTCCTGTGTTAATGAGAAGTGTTAAACACCAAATCTTAGAATAAAATAGACTTCATCGAGGACCCACATCTATGTAAATGCTTGCACTTTCTCAATGGGCCAGAAGTTTTGTGGTTTAACTTTATTAATGGTAATGGTAATTAGGTGCACAAATTCTTCTCTGTGTCATTAGGTGATAGGAATCAGTATGCAGTCCCTGTGGAAATCAAAGGTAGTTTGCATAAGATCCGCATTGCTTGCTTAATGTGTATGTAGTATGGATGGCACTTTGTACATGTGAAACACGACCTGAAAATCCAAGTGCAAGGTGGCTGTGTGCATTAATATTACTCAGGAAAGTGCTAGGTATTAAGTATTTTAACCATTATTAACTATCTTGATATTAAATCTTGAGCAGAACTTTAAAAATCACTTATCATCACACTGCAGTTGATATGTAAATTTTTAAAGCAATATTTCAGAAGGAAGCAAAAAATAATATAACTAAACTGTTTATAGATGCTTCCATTTTAAAATAGTTTGCATCATATAAGAGTTAATTCCAACTCTCATGTCAGTAAAATAACTATTTCATCAAGTAGAATTGAACCCTAGTTTCTCAGTTTGAACAAAAAGGAATATTCAAAAGCAAATCAGAAATTAAATTGAAGTTTAAGCAATGTGTTTTTAGTAAAAAATGATAACATATGGCTGATGTTTTTGAAGTTTGATGTTTATTTTAAATTTTAAATTTATTTTCATTTTAAAGCTTCAACAGTGTTTTCCAGCAGGTGTCACTGTAGGCAAATATAAGATGATAAATGCATAGTTCATACAGTTGCAGCCAATGGTTCCTTGAGAAAAGATAGACTTCTTAGTGATTATTTTATTTTTGTTGTTGTTACTATTACTCTCCCAGCATTATTTTCTGTTCCTATCAATGCATTCTTAATTGAATAACACTGCTTGGTTGAATAAACAGAAGGAGCAGAGTACACTATTAAATAATAAAATGGCAAATAGTTCTCAATTTCAGGATAGAATCTTTATAATTTTATAGAAGAGAATCCTGGAATCTTGGAAAATTTAATTAAAGTATAATATTTAAATTCTGCAGCCTTTTGGAGATTTTCCCTAATGGTCTTAATCAGTAATTTCTGAATTGTATGGTTTCTGTACAAGCTTTGTTACTAAAACTAAAGCTTCATCAGGAAAGAAAACCTTTAAAAGTAGTGAGCAAAACACTTACCATTAGTCTGGGATAGGTATGTGAAAAGGAAGGATATTAACAATATTATTGGTTACCTTGAAATTATGTTTTAGTCATTGAGTTGGAATAGAATTCGTGTAATTCAGCTGGCAAAGATTAGACCCCAGTGAAAATATTTTTGAGCATATGATCATAAGGAAATCCAGAGAATCCATTATTCCTCTTTGCCTTCTTTTTAATATGCACACCATGGGGAGAGGAAAGGAGAGTGAGAAGACACTGGCAGGATAATTTTTTATTTTGCTGATTTCAAAGTTTTCCTGTTTTCTGCTAGCTGCAAACATCCCAGCACAGTTTTCACAGCTTCTAAGCAGTGTTTGGTCTGTATCTATAGATTAGATTTCATTGTTGACAATTTGACATGTGCAGATAGATTTTAAAGAAAAATGTACACAACAGAAAGTGGTTTGGAGAGCACTCTTTACTTCGTCCCCATTAAAAAGGCCTACATGATTGAAAAGATTATGTTTTATGCAGTTCATTCTATAAGATAGTTGTATTACTTGCATCCCAGTAGGTAAACAAAAAATATGACTTTCTCTAATTTATAATCAACTTGCAGTCTCTCAGGGAAATTGCTGGTTCCTGTGACTATGATTCTCAAGCCCAGAATAGAATCTGCATCTCCTGACTCACTTCTTTCCCCTAGAACATGTCGCCTAAAATAGGGTTGTTTTTTGGAATCTGAAGATATGTTTTCTTTTTAATAATACTGCCAGAGTTTACTGAGTTCTGACTCTATATCTAGACTATGCTAAGTACTTCACACATTTCTCTCCATTGTTTTTTTCCTTGCTCCCCTTTCCTATAAGGTGAATAATGTCATTCTCATTATATTGAGTCAAGCTCATACTGAAAGAGCTCAACTTGTGCAGAATACTGCAGCCAAGAAGAATGGCAGAGGAGCTTGGATGCTCTATCTCTGAGCTATATCTCCAGCCCTTTTTATCTTTTATTTTGAGACAGGTTCTCATTAAATTTGCCAAGTGGCACTTGAACTTGCAATCTTTCTGTCTCAGCCTCTCTGAGGCCTGGGATTATAGGTGTTCACCACTGCACCCTGTTACCCAAAGCCTTTACTCTTAACCAATACACTCCTACAGCTAAATCGAGGCATTCTGTTAAGTAAATTACAAAACTATTACTAAAAAGTCACTCCTAAAACTCCCACACTTTTCCTGTCAGAACTAGCCTTGTTCTGGTCAAGGTGTTTAGAGGTAGTCTTGTAGTGATCAGCTGTGTTCAGAATAATGATTCTATGATCCCTAGTGGTGGCTCCTTGATCTTATTCATTAAGCAGAAGCACACATCTTTATATATATCTAAGACACGATTCTCAACAAAATTAAAGGCTTTTCTGGGAAAAGAGAGTAACTAGAAACTCAGATTTATGTCTCCCAGCCTGTTTCATTTTAAGAAAGTATGGTAAAAATAGTCAAAGCACCTCAAAGAACTAAGAACTCCTTACAATTTGGATTGCAACATGTTGGAATATTTTCATCTAAGGGGTTTTGGAAAGACTTTTGAGCTGTAACTAATATAGTTAAGTGTCATATAGTGCATTTGGAGTTAGAGGCTTGGATTGAAATCTTTGCTACTTTCCTGAACTTCAGGTTCCTCTTTTCTAAAATGGTGACAGTAATATAAAAATAAGAACAAACATGTTTTCCCTGGCTTGTATGTGCTAGGCACTCTTCTCAGGGCTTTATTGACATAACTCGCTTTATCTTCAACACCTCACCGGAACAGGAACTGTTATTTTATTCCCATTTTACAGAGATGCAGAACTGAGGTAGAAAGGTTAAGTCTTTTGCCTAAGGCCATGCAGCTCTGACATAGCAGATTTTAAAGGGCTTCTTTATTTTATTTTTTTTGGGGGGGGTTTGGGTACCGGGGATTGAGCTCGGGTCTTTGTGCTTGCAAGGCAGGCGGCAGAACCACTGGGCTAAATCTCCAGCCCGGGCTTCTTTGATTTTTAGAAAATTTCCCTCTTCATTGATAGGAAAATGCCTTTGTAGGGCTATTATAAATAATGGAGGACAAATTTAAATGTGATGAGGTGTCATGCAATCTGCATAGAAGAAAGTCAGTTGTTTTGCCTTTTTAAAGTAGGAAGGAGAGTCTGACAAACTCATCTTTGATTATAAAGGAAACTGATAATATCTTAAGAGAACTAGGAATCTATTTTAAAAGGTCACTGTATATTTGGATTTTATTCCTTTGAGTTCCTATGAGTTCTTTGAGTTCCTATGAGTTCATTTTCACTTAACATGCTTTTGTGTCCTGTAATGACTAGCTCACCACATTTTCTGAAATCTGTTTTCTTTTGGTAATTCATTTTTTACTTTATTAGTACACGATTGGAATACAAGAAGTTTGCCTTCACCTTCGGGAGTAGGTTTATACATGCTCATAACAAAGGTTCTTTTAAAAATCCCCTTCCCCTCCCAATTACCCCTTCCTTTCTGCCTCTAAATCCTCTTTTCCCATTTTCAGTCTTATTTTATTACTATTCTTAGCTAATATTTATGACACATAATGTTTACATTCATTGTGATTATTAGGTTTCTATACATGGCATATCTTACTTCTTCCTCTCTCCCCTCTCCTCATCCTCATACCAAAGACCTAAAACTGTCATAATATAGTGACACACACACCTACTTATGTTTATAGCAGCACAATTTAACATAGCTAAATCCTGGAAGCAGTTTGTATGCCCATCGACAGATGAGTAGACAAAGAACATGTGGTATCTATACATAATGGAGTACTACTTGGCTATAAAGAAGGATAAATCCAGGACATTTGTAGGAAAATGAATGCACCTAGGAACTACAATGTTGAGTGAAATAAGTCAGGCACACAAGCTTAAAAACCTTAAAGTATCTCTCATTTGAATAATACAAAGATAGACAAACAACAAAATAAAGAATGGATAGTAGGAAACAAGGGGGGTAGGTCTCTTGCAAATGGGATCTGTTTTTTGTTCATCTTCTTGTTTTCCTGTAAAGGTTCTGTCCTTTGATTTTTTTTTTTTTCTTTTGGTACCAGGGACTGAATTCAGGACCTTTCGCTTTCGAGGCAGGCGGTGGAACCACTGAGCTAAATCCCCTGCCCAAGGTCCTGCCCTTTGAAAGCCTTGTGACTTCTATTTTTCCACAGCCCAGGATTTGAAGGGTGGAGCTTGTTGTCTTTAGTTGCTACATAGACCCATACTCATCAGAATGTGGAGCTAATGCTTCTGATAGGAATAAAGTTGTTTTCAAACATGCATGTGTGTACACATATACACACATATAGTGTACATATTAGAAATACTGCATACAAGTTATATTAGAAATCAAAAATGAATGCAAAGGTTTATTTAAAATATAAAATTCACTTAAAAAATAACTATTGTGTCTATGGTAATTTATTCTCATAATAGAAATGTTGGAAAGTGTTGAGAGTATTAAAAGAGAAATTGTAATCCCAGCCAACAGAAATACCTGCAATTAACATTTTATCCTTTCTTTCCAAACACTGATCATCCTTGACTTGGAATTGAATTACATCTTAATAAACCCATTGTAAGTTGAAAATACCACAAGTCAAAAATGCATTTAATATACCGAACCTCCCAAACATCATAGCTCAGCAGCACAACACAGCATAGAATATTGATTGTGATTGTGTGGTTGACTAGGGGCTGCAGCTTGCTGCCACAATCCAGCATGGTGTAAAAGTATCGTACTGTGTATTATCAAACTTTAAAATTCAGTTTCTACTCTTGTAATGTGTATCACTTTTGCATGATCATGAAGTGGAAACATCATTAAGTGAAGCCACTGTAAATTGAAGGCTGTCTCTATATTCTCTTACTAATATATGTGGTCTTGTCTGATTTTAAAATATCCTTTTTCCTTGCATTAAAACTGCTATACATTTATTTTACTAATTAAAAAAATTTGAAGTTGCTTATGTTTCACAATGGTAAGACATGGCAGTTATTTGCCAATGAACAAGACATTGCTGAAAGTGATTTCTTTTCAGTCCAACAAGGTGTGTCCAGCTGTATTTGACTCCAACAGCTACACAGTTGTCTCTCTTGGAGCATATTAGACATGTCAGGATGCCCTTGGAGCACCACTGGAGAAAGGGGCTGAGGGCTAAACAAATCCGGAGGATGGGTAGACTGAGAGAAGGTAGTGTTCTGGCCAGAGCGAGATTCCTGCCAACCCTGGTCCTATGGCGTGGGGGTTGTGAGCAGAAGAAATAGGTATGACTTACCTGTTGGAGAACAAAATGTGTAAAGCAATAAAAGTTCTAGGAGAAAATCATCATAAGCAGATGATTCCAGGTAACTGTTGTTTTTCTATCTGATAAGTATGAGGAAATTTCTAAAAGCTATATATGCCAAGAACTCTCTGAGGCCATGACATACTTGGACAAAGCCAAAGAAAGATGTGGCTATGTGTGTGCTCAGGTTGATGCTAGAATCCAAGTTGTGAGATGTGTAAAGCTTTCATCTCAAAAACTAAATTAGATTAAGATGGATTAATAATGGTTGAAATTTAATGGGAAAAATACCAAGTTTAAATTTCTTTCAAGTTTGTCCTATATTACATAGGTCCTTCCAGTTCTTGTGCCCTCCAATCAGCTTTCCATATAGTATACAAAATAAAGAGCTAAATCAAATTCCATCATTCATTTTCTTGAAAGTTTTCCTAAATGGCTTTCTGAATGTGGCCTCTAAGACCCTTTACACATCAGCTCCAGCCCCAGCTGTCTTCCTGAGTTCCTACTGGATGATCCTACTTAATCCTGCCCCTCCTAACTTTTTCACCTGGTTGATAGTAGTTCTCAGCTTCTGTGACCACATCCTGGACAATGGGGGACATAACTCCCCAAAAGCATAGATGCACATTGTTCGCACAGTGTTGGGAAGGAGAACAGACTGTTCCATATCTCCAGATGCTTGGAGTGATCTATGACTAGGTGGTTATTTATGACAATGTGTACAGGCACATATATAGGTACACACATACATGATATAATTTCCAGGAGAACTAAGGCAATTGATTTTTAGTATGACTTGAAACAGAAATTAGATAAGTGTATCTGTTAGGGTGAAAGAAGTATTTGTGATGCTGTGTGAATGCCTAAGTACAGTTAAATCAGAAAATTCACATAGTGTTAAAATGAATAGAGAAGAAGCAGGAGAGACAACTGGATAACTGCTGAAGTCACATACAGTTGGACATACCTTGTTGGACTGAAAAGGAAGAAAAAGCAGTAAGATTTTGTAGGGACATTTGCAGCAAGATTTTAACTTGAGTCTAGGTAAGCAGGATTTTTCTGTTGCCTTAGAGAATATCTCATTTATCTGTCTATTCCCTTCATCTGTCTATTCATCTTTCTTCCTACTTACAAAAAGATTCAAAGCAGTTTTCTACAATTCCCAGAAAAACTGGATTTGGAACACTTTTTTTTTAACCTGATGAAAAAAAATTGGTAAGCTTGAAATTTGGAATTCTTAGTTAACTACTCTTAGTTTTATGTCTTGAAGTGGATCCATGCATTCATCCATCCATCTGGCCAGCCAGCCAGCCATCTTTCACTCAGTCTTTGTTAAACCCCAGCTAAATTTCGGATACTATGTTAGGAGTTGGGTATTCAAGGACAAATATCCTTCCGCATTCCTGAGAGATTGAACTTAAATTATGAAATAGTCTCATTATAGAGTGATCATTGAATTGAGATTAAGAAGATATGAATTTGTTTTTGTCCCTCACCTTTATTCATTTTCTTCTGTAGCTTTTTTCTTGAGTTTGGGGAAGAAGGAAATAAGAAATTTCCTTACCTTGTTCATGAAATAAAAGTTAACTTCTGACACTTGAGATATTTCTGCTCAGCTCGGAGTACAGTCCCAACATACAGTTATTTTTCAATGCCTTTTGTTAAATTAATGAATGAATCAACAAATTATGATATATCGAGGCACTCAGGAATTCAAATTTGGGGATATGTAATAATATTTTCCCTACAAAATCAATCAAGATATAACCAATTGAAATAACATTTTCAGATGAGAGCAGAGGGTAAATGTCAAATGGAGACCTCCTGTGATGATCTATGCCCCAGATCAGTCCATCCAACCCTTTCTTGCTAAGTGTCATCCAGGGCTGCCTCTTGGGTGTCTTCTGTTCAACTCTTTCCATCACCTGCCACTGGTCACAGTTCATATCAACCCTCAGTCTTCACCCTATTTTGTCACAGTCCTGAACTACAGAACCACTAGTGCCTCCTCATGAAGCTTCTCTCATGCTTCTCACTGCACATTCACTCACAAGCTAAGAAATTCACACTGACACAGAGATTTCTACTCAGTGAACTTCAAATTGAGGTAGCTTCAGAATGAAGAATGACAAGATGATGTGGCCCAGTCAAGGATTTACCTTATTTCACAGTATAGGCTTACTCTGTGCCGTGAACATTGCTTTTCTTCTATCTTACCAAATCCTTTTCTGTAGCCTGTGTCTATAAGAAGCAATCTATAAAGCTAATCCCTGGTGAGTTGCAACTGATTAATAATGACTTCACCTTCTCCAGGGAAATTAACCTTTTAAAATAAACTCAGAGAAACAATGCCTGAATGCAGTCTGATGATAGAAGTTTGAGTTCCACAGCAGGATGGTGGGGAAGATCTATTTGAGCTGTAGTTTTTCCTGGTGTCAACTTTTGATTGAGAACAAGCAGAAAAGACTGCTTACATCTGGGCTTGTAGACTGTTGATTCCATTCATGCATGCATTCATTCATCACACTTGTATGGTCCTAATATGGACCAATAGTATTTTAGGCTTATAAAGAAAGATTCCAAGGGTGCTGGAAGAGCTGAAAGGCTAAGCAGGGGACCAAAATTAAACCCACAAAGTAGCAGAGTGGGAAACTGTTAAATGTCCCTGGGGCTAGAGAGAAGAGTAGTGGTCATGCTACAAAGCCAAGGACTCCATGGTGAGAGCCAGGACCACAGAGAACACATAGCCACTGCCAAAGACATACTGAAAACAGAAACATGATACTGGAGGTGGATCAATCCTCTGACTGCCTAGAAAGGGGGACAGTGAGGGGCTAAAGAAAAAAAAGACAATAGAGACTTGCTCAATTTCTATACAGGGGGCCAGGAGGTCCGTGCGTCAGAGTGGGGACTCCAAGCTTGCCACTATTTATTGGGTTCGTAGGGAGTATCAGATGACTCAGAGGGTGTTAATAATCCTAAATTCACGAGGATCTCATAATCAGAGTGGGTATTGGATGTCTCAAAGGCAGCAGTAATCCCATGAGGATGAGAATCTTATGCTGATGAGGATCATAGGTCAATGAGGAGTTTATGTTGAATAGGACGGTGAGATGTTCTTACAAAAGTAAGTGAGAT
The DNA here is from genome assembly GCF_053883595.1 of Heterocephalus glaber. Classification (NCBI taxonomy): domain Eukaryota; kingdom Metazoa; phylum Chordata; class Mammalia; order Rodentia; family Bathyergidae; genus Heterocephalus; species Heterocephalus glaber. The sequence continues at coordinate 57,446,508 of NW_028258324.1, forward strand.
GAGTTAAACTGATAAGGAATTTGCCTCTTCCCAGGTGAAACCTTTCTCTTTTTGTATTACTGCTCAGTTCTTAAAGAACCGGGATGTGTTCAGCTGATGTAATCTTGCCCTTGAGGGTCACAGCATCACCAGACCATTGAGGCCTCAGACAGCCCTAATCATAATTTAATTGTGAAATGATTTTTCTCCCAAAATTATGTAGAATGGCTCCTGACAACATGAGAAACTTCCCTTGTCTGCTTTCTGTCTGTTCTTTTTTTTTTTCCTTAAATACTTTTATTGGTACATTTTAGGTATACAATACATTTACATTTCTCATTAGGAACTTGTATCTTTACATGATGTATCTCGGTTCTTAATTTTTTCCCCATTCCCAGCCCTCCCTTCACCTCCTCCACCCTTCCCTATTTACAAAGACTTTGTTTTCATTTTTTCCATTTCTCATCATTTTTCCTTTCCCTTCTTTCCTTTCCCCTACCCCCCCCCCCACACTTCCCCTACCCCTTTGTCTGTTCTTGAATTGCTTTTCACTGCCTCCCATGTAGGTCAGTTAGCAAGAGCATTTGGGAATTGAGAATTCAGTGGTCAGCCTTCAGTGATGAAGAGTAGAGCAGAGCATATGTGGAAATTGATCTGAGAGCAAATAGAAAAATGACTAGCACAGCCGTTGTAGTTGTCCTTATGTTACCCTAATAATTTACAGAGGAATGCTTGGCTCTGAGCCATTATTTGCCCAAGGTCATCATATTTGTATGAGGAAGTGGGCTAGCACAGGAAGAGCTAGCCCAATTCATGATGACTAACATTTGTTGAGTCTTCTCGTGCTTTATGTGTGTGAAATCATTAAATCTTATGTCAACCCTGTATCTGGGCTTATCATTGCTAAGATTCCCATTTTATGGATGAGGAAACAGAGACTCAGGAGAATTATGTAATTATGAACTGATATGTGTCGTAACCTGGAGTTTAATCCAGGCATCTGCTTCCATGGCTCACATTTTTAAACACTGCTTATTCTGTTTCATTTTTCTCCTGTCCTATATGTATTAGATCACATGGAAGTAAAAGTTAAACAAAAGGGTATAAGGAAGATGACTACAGTCCCATAAAACATATTATCACTAAAATATTAATATACAGTTTTGGTAAATTTTACTTATTTTTTAAAAATTTAATTTTGGCATTCTTTATAGATAATATTAAATGTACGTATGTATTTCTTCTCATTTTCAGACTAACAATAATTATGTAATTTTCTTCACTTAAGGAAGAGCATACTGTTAATAAATTGAGTGGTTAGTGCTCAAAGACTATTAAAACCCACTTCAAATAACATGACAATCTCATTTTTATAGTAATACCAGGTTGTTAATTAGCTGAACTACCCAAATAAAGAGATTATAGTTAAAATGGTTTTGAGTGGGAGGTAATAATGATGTGCTTCCTGTTATACAACATGCTCTATGCCATGTTGTTCAACTCACATTTTTTTAAAATAAAAATTTCCAATACCACTTAAAAGCTCCTTAAATGTGAGATTCCTCCAGAAAATAAAGGTCTTGCTAATTAAATAGTTCTATAAGCAATGCAGCTTGTATCAGTGGGAAAATATGTAAGAATGAAATGTCATGGAAGGTTATTTTCTCTAGTCTAGGTACAGAAGAGGAAAATGTCATTCCTATTGGACCTTTCAGAAATGCCAGTTTTAGAGAACTTATAAATACCAGGATGGTTAAATTCTTAAAAATATTTTTTATTTTAAAAATAAGTCACTTTCATGTGCAGTAGCTGCCTTTGTATACTCTTCAGCTCAGTTAGATATTTCTAGTTTAATTTCATTACCTGTTTCCCAAGAAGGTCTTATGGTCATTTTGCTGAGGAAGATGGAGCCATGGTCTTTGATTTTTTTTTCCACATTTCAATGGCATTGTCTCTAGTTGAGCCTGGATCTTGAGCTACAACATGTCCATCTTTTTCCATGACCAAACAGCAGTTTTCAGCAAATATTTCTTAAGTATTTTCTGTGTTACAAGCCTTGGGCAAGATTTTGGGGTTACTTTCATGCATAAGAAATGGTGCCTGTCCCAAAGGAGGTACCAGTCTATGACAGAAGTCTGATATGTAAATGGAAAGTTATAATTGATGTATTTATAATTGTAAGAGAGATTCAACATGAAGTGCTGTGGGAACAGACAAAAAATTATGTCCAATTATTATATACTGCAAACATAGAAATAAACACCAGTGAAATACCCATAAAATAAAAAATAAACACCAGTTTTAAAAAATGATGATCTGTGCTTTTTTTAGATTTTGAGAAATTTTTATTTATTTTTAAAATTAATTAGTTTTATTGGTACCTTTTAGATATACATAATGATCACATTCATCTTAGGGAAGTTGTACCTGTACATGATATATCTTGATTCTTTCTTTTCCCCATTCCCCTCCTCTCCCTTCAACCCCTCTTCTCTTCCTTATTTACAAAAGAGTTGTTTCCATTTTCTTCTTTTCCCTTCTTTACCAACCCCCCCCATACCCCTTCCCATTCAAACATTTTCTTCCTATATCGCAATACCTATTATACATTTTGGCCTTTCTTTATACTTTTGGTTTCTCACACCAGAGAAGCCATGCAATATTTGAACATGTGTGATTTATTTCACTTAGGAGTATGGTCTCAAGATGCATCCATTTGGCTAGAAATGTCTCAAGTTTACCCTTCTTTATGGTAGAGTAGTACTCCATTATATAAAAAAACCCCACATTTTCTTTATCCACTCATTGGTCAATGGGCATTTGGGCTGTTTCCAAGATTTAGCTATGAAAAATTGTGCCATTATAAACATAGGTGTGAAAGCATCACTCTGGTATGCTGCTTTTAATTCTTTCAGAAAGATACCAAGAAGAATAGCTTGGCCAAATGGAATTGCTATTTTTAATTTTTGGAGGAATCTCCACACTGATTTTCACAGTGGTTGCACCAGTCTACAATCCCACCAACAGTGAAGTGTTCTTTTTTTCTCACAGCCCCACCAGCATTTGTTATTGGTTTATTTCTTGATAATAGTGATTCTTCCTGGAGTGAGGTGGAATCTTAGTGTTGTTTTAATTTGCATCTCTCGAATAACCAATAATGTTGTACAAGAAATTTAAAGATCTAATACCACTACTCCTCAAACTCTTCCATGAAATTCAAAGGGAAGTAATACTCCCAAAGTCATTCCTGGAAGCAAGTATTACCCTGATACCCAAACCAGAGAAAGATCCAACCAAAAAAAAGAACTGCAGGCAAATTTCTTTAATGAACACAGATGTAAAAATCCTCAGTAAAATACTGGCAATCAGAATGCAGCAAATCATCAAGAATATTATACACCATGACTAAGTAGGATTCATCCAAAGGATTCAGGGATAGTTCAACATACACAAGTCAATAACTGTAATACACCATATTTAACAGAGCCAAGGACAAAAACCACATGATCATCTCAATAGATGCAGAAAAAATGTTTGACAAAGTCCAACACCCATTCATGATAAAAAAAAACCCTATAGTAAATAGGAATAGATGGTCTTTATCTCAATCTGATCTATTCTTTGGAGGGTGGAAAAAGATGGGAAATAATTTGACATGGTTGGCCAGGAGAGGTTTTGCAAAAGAAACCATAGTTGAGCATAAGAAATGAGAGTTTGTTAAGTGGTGTGGAAAATAGCATTCCAGGTGGAAGGACAGGCATAAATTCAAACAAGGAATCTGAGCAATTAGATGAGATTGAATTTGAGTTCTAAATAAATAAGCCCTCTGCTATGTGATCTAAATAAGCTCTGAAAGTGAAGACAGCAATCCATCTTTTAGGCTTGTTGGGAACATTAGAGACCATGTATTTAATATGCCTATCCCCTTGATAAGTGCATAACTTTCTCAAATAGAGCTCTTTCTCTTCATTCAGATCACTCACACGCACCTCTATGATATCTCTTGACCATCCTGTCTGAAGTTACTTTCCACCTCAGCAATGCTCTTTATTTATTTGGTTACATATGATACCAGTCTCTGCCTGGAACATAAGCTCTGTGAAGGCAGATAGTTATCTTGTTCACTTCTACATTTCAGGCACCTAAATGGTGCTTAACAAATATTATCATTATCACTAATGTCATAAAACTATTTAAAGTTCTGATAATTCATAGAAATTGTGCATCTATAGTTGGGGTTTATTAATGGAGCTAAGGAGATGAAACTAGAGGCAGACTGAAGGCTTTGATTACAAGAAGCTACAGGGTTTGGCTTTTATCTGGCAGATGTTTCTGTAGGTTTAAATAAGAAGCAAAGTTCACCTTGTCAGTAGGCGTTGTGAATAGAAAGTGGCAGGTTGTTGGCATTGTGAATTAAAGGATGCTAAAGCCTTTCCTACTCTGACTGGGAGGAAATTCTTTTTCTAATATATCTCCTGTATTCCTTCGTCATATGGCAGAGATGTCCTGTGTATTTGGAAGGAGTTCCACAGACTTTGTATTCCAGTAAAAAATTGTTCACCTTCTCCATCAAGAAAGTAGAATCATAATTATTTCTATAAGTATATTCTTGTAAAGTTGTTTCATGTAGGATCGTAACATATTGAGGTGGAGCCACTTATATTTTGTGGGCTAGAAAAAGAGGTCCTTACGGGTGTTTGTAGAACAACTGATTCTCCACACTATGTTCCCTCCACTGCACTCCATTGCCTTCCCTTCATGGAAATATTTTGTCTGCCTATCTCCCCCTGTTGGCCTTCTGATGGAACTGTTACAAACCCATTGCCCTGGACAGTGATTGACTCAGGTTGAGCACTTAACCCAAACAGGGCCTATTAGAGTCACCCCTGGAATAGACTTATGGATGACTACAGAATTACCTAGATATTTCAAGTTGTACTGGCTAAGCTTAATTTTTTTCAACTTGATAGGCTTGTGACCTGTGTGGGGATTAGTAAAGCATACTTCTGGGTGTTTCTTGGTGAGTCATAGAGGCATCACACTGGGTTCTATAGCTGGTCCCCTGCCCCTTCCTTCCTTTCTGGCAAGTTTCCCTGCATTGTTTCCTGACTACCATGAATTCTGCCATGGTGTTTCTGTTTTGAAGCCAGGCGAACATGCATTGAATTCTCTGAAACCATTAGCTAGATAAATAGTTGCTTCTGTTACGTTGTGGGTGTCAGGTATCTGGTTCCAGCAACGAAAAAGCTGACTAATACATGAGTTAAATGTCATTAATTAAATGAGTGGATTTGACAAGCTATATTTATGTTTTGCCAAATGGAATTGGGATATAGAAATGCAAAAGATGGGAGTTTTACAATTTTATGATGCATTGATTTCCTGAAAACCTTTGGTATTGGAGGACAGATTGAGCAAGGGCTGTTCAATTATTTGCTGGATGATGTTAAGTGACAAAGAGAAGGGTAAAGTCATTAGTATAGTAATATATGTATGTTTAGCAACACTAAATGAATAGAGTAAAAAATAATACCTCATCTTTCAATTTTATTTCAACTAAATTTATGCTCAGTATTCCCTATGGCTGCCCCGAAGTTTTCCAATACATTAAAAAAGCTAAAACATTAATTTTTAAAAAAAATTTTGCCCAAAATTGTGACTGAGAGTGCTTTGAAAGTATAAACACTTTGCCTTTATGTTTGTATTTCTCTGTTGACAAATAACCTCTCACCTTAACCACACATATAAATAAGCATTCTCAGTCACGCTGCCTCTTCCATTAGCCACTATAGGATGGACACGTGAGGATCAAACTGGTTCATTTCCTTTCCCTGGCCAAATGGTCCACTTTTCTATGCTGTAGTAAGTTATTTACAAATATATTAAAGAAACATAGTCCTCAGTGCCTTACTAAAGAATGTGTGACAGGTGCTGTGTCTATAAAAGTGATGAAGATGCACTATCTGCTCTTAAGTAGTTCATAGACCAATGATCAGGTTATTAGTACAGAGATCCTACTTTTGTAGTTAATCCATTATATATTTTCAAGCAAATGTTTGCTCAGAATAACTCAAATAGTTACTTAGAAAACCTACTGATGACAAGGAAAGTGTGAAGGGGTTCGATGTGCCACTTACCTGTTTTTCCTTTGGAGGTTCTGATCGATGGAGTACATATGCAAAAATCCATGGCCATGTGAGAAATAAACTTTGTTTTATTGTGAAGGGAAGATTCTCTATAACTTCCCAAACATGATGTTTCTGTTAAATTCTTTCACAGAATCTGGCTTAGCCTTGAGACTGAAATGGGGTTTGCCTCTCACTACAAGGAAGGGGCCAAACTCACAAAGATCCTGATTCACTTGTCAATATTTTGGAGAGATCCTAGAATAGAAAGAGAAAGGATAAGCAGGCTCAGTATACCCAGAAGGGACATGAAACATGGGCAGGAGTACACGTGATACACAGGCACTGATCCTTAACACAGTGACCCAGACTATTAGTAAAATCTTTTCTAATGAATGTTACATTTAAGCCTTGATATTTAGCCCAAAGTTAGTCTTTGTAGACACAAAAGTGTGTGATAATCATTGTTTTACACCTTTAATTTAGCCTTTTATTGTAGAAGTTAAAACATAATCCTAAAAATATGAAAAGAATGGAGTGACAGAGTTAGTATGGAATTTTAGTGAAAGCCCTTTGGCAACAAGTGGAGAACAGATTAGAAGTTGCCTGTTGTGAGTTGAATTGTGTCCCCTTTTATAAAAGTTGAATTTCTAACCCACAGTAGCTCAGAATGTGACTGTTTGGAAAGAGGGTCAATGCAAATGTAATTTGCAATGGGGAGTTAACATAGTAATTAAGATAGATCAAGATTGTGGTCCTGACTACTGCTTACTGGTGTGAACTTCAGCAAGCAATTCATCTTCTTTATGTTTCAGCTTCATCATCTATAGAGTAAGAATCGTAATAGTTTCTTTGATGTTTAATTTTATGTGTCAGGTTAACTGGGTTAAGGGATGCCCATATAGCTGATAAAATATTATTTCTGGATGTGTCTGTAAGGGGTTTGCAGAAGATATTAGCATTTGAATCAATAGACTAAGTAAAAAGATCTCCATCTTTCTCACCAACGTAGTTGGGCATAATTTGTTGTGGGCCCAAATAGATTAAAATGTGATGAAAGCAAATTTCCTTTTACTGTTTGGCTGGGACATCCATCTTTTATCATCCTTGGAGGTTTTCAGGCCTTCAGAAGCAGATTGGGATTTATACCATTGGCTCTCCTGGTTCTTAAGCCCTTGGACTCAGACCGAATGATATCACCAACTTACCTGGTATTCCAGCTTGAAAATGACAAATTGTGGGATTTCTCATCCTCTTTAATCACATGAGCCAGTTTCCATAATAATCTACATAGGTAGAAAGGTAGACAGACAAATGGATAGATAGATAGATAGATAGATAGATAGATAGATAGTAGATAGATAGATAGAAACGTATATTGGTTCTGTTTTTCTGGAGGACACAGACTGAAACAATTTCTATCTCATCGAGTCGCAGTAACAATTAGACAAGAGGATAAATTATAAAAATCCTATTAAATGGTATGATTGTATTGGTAAATACAGTTAATATTCAATATATGTTTTTTACATATATGAGTTATATGAAAAGGAGTTGAGAATAATTAATATTTGTGTCTTGGCCATGATATTATTCAATAAGAATAAATACTTGAGAGAAATGTATTTGTGAGATAGGGAGATAAATTTAGTTTTAATTACATTTAAAATATACAAGCAAATTACATATTTCTGCAAATACACTGCTTTAACTTTAGTGTTTGCTTTCATAAAGTTCAAGTTTTGTGCTTTTACATTAATAAAAAATTTCATGTTGTCCATTGAGGATAATCTTATGCAGAAAATGAAATGAGGACCATTGTGTCATTATAGTATTAGAAGAAAGAATTCCAAAAATTTTATTTGTTTAAAACTGTTTTTAAAAGTCAATATTGATTGAACTGGCTGTTACTTTGGAGATAGAAGTATTGACTTTTGACAACTTGACCAACAATTATTTCTTAATTAACCTAGGATTGTCAACTTAGGATCAACCTCGCTCGGTTGAATGATCTTCAATGTGGTGAAATATAACAAATAAATTGAGTCATCTGCCAGAAATTATCCTTGGCAAGGTTTTAGTCCTAGGGTTACCAGGTGAAAATACAAGACATCCAGTTAAATTTGAATTTCAGAAGAACAAAGAGTATTCTTTAGGTGTAAATATGCCTCAAATATTGCATTGTATGTATTTATACTAAAAGACATATTTATCTGAAATTCAAATTTCACAGTGTTGTGGTGCAATTTTATTAAATCTAGCAACCCTGTCTCACGTTCCTGCTGATGGAATGAGCTTCTGTGGAGATATGTGAAAACAGGTTAGATTCATAATCATCTTGATTGGTGGTAAGCTTGGCTATTACCTGGCCTGTCTTATTTCTCAGGGGCTTAGGCTCAGGGATTTACAGTTAATTATTTAATTACAAACATATAAGGAAGTATATTGTTAGGGAATACTTTAGGCAATATAGTATTTAATAATATACAGAGGCTGGAAGCATCAACCACATATACAGTTTCTCAGAACAATATTTTTTACAATTATCTATTTCACATATTAATTTCCCATGCTTTATCTATACTGATGAATAGGCTAATAAAATGTGTATCTCTCATTTCATGAAGATGACAAGCCTCTTTAATGTTCTTACCTTTCTATAATGTTTTCATGTAGAGTTTATATAATTACAGCCTAAGAAACAAAATCACAAACTATTTTTTTTAAGTATTAGAATCATAGTGACAATTTAAACAAATTGGAGTTGAGATGGGACTAAATGCTGTGAGATTTCAGTTTAGGCTTTATCTCTATTTGTGGAGTCTATTTAGCTTTCTTTCAACACATCTACTGTGGTGCCTTTTGAATTTGAAGAGATGCCATGGGACCGTCTGCTTCACCTTAAACACTCACAGATTAAGACTGGAACATATGAGAAGGCAGGAAAGTTTTGGTGGCATACCTAGGCATGTGATTTTGTTTGCTGCCAAAATTTTAATGATTAGTTTGTGCTTGTTCACTTAAAATTAATGAGATATTTTTATTAAAAGGAATGCTACCTTGAGTTTTGAAGATGATTTATCTTATTACTTTCTGTGACTTTCTATGAAGTAATTATGCAGATGACTTCTATCATTTATCCCAAATATTTACTTATATACTGAAAAGTTGGTTATTAGTTATTTTAAAGTTGAGGTAAATTAAAAATACAAATACACTGAGTTTCAACTCCTGAGAATGAAGTAGTGTCAGTAATTCCAGGACCGCAAATTCTCTAAGAAACTTGGGGTGACTTATTTATAAAATTCTAACTTGAATTCTAACTTGAAAATTCTAACTTGAAAAATTAAGAGGCAATGAAAGTTTTTATCCTCACTGTCTTCTCATTGGCCTACGATCACAGAACTTTCAGACTTGTCTTACCACCTCCAGAGGACACCTGTGAACAGAAGCTTCATTTGCCTTCAGCAAATGGGCCTCCCTCAACCCCCCCCCCATTTCTGTTCTTTAGTGTTAAAATTCAAGGGAAGATGGACAGAGGAATATACTCACCACAAGAGGCATGGAACCACAAGTTTCTACTTTGCTAATCATTCTCTAAAGGGAGGTTATGACACCCCAATAAGCGCGGGAGACTGTGGAAGCATTTAGGAGGAGTCCATATCTCCAATGTCATAAATCAGAGAAGACTTCTCAGGAAGTGACTTCAAAACTGTGAACAAAAGGATGAGTAAGAATTGATAGTGAGGAGGGTATTCCAGTTGGAGGAAAGTGCATGTAGAAAGAGCCAAAAATTTGAAAAACATTAATCAGAGTTGAAATCAGTTGCTAACCAGAGTTCTCTAACACATCAAAATTTCATAAATCATTTTAAAAAGAGAATTTTTATGTAAGAGCTTTGCTGAAGAACTAATCATGGGTTTAATGTTGTAGAGGGCATAATGCAATTTATGCTCTTTGAAAGATGTCTCTGGTTTCAGTATGGAGAATGGCCTGGAGGGGGAAAAATGAGAATTGTTAAAATGCTTTTCCAGTAATCCTGGTCACCTGAACCAGGAAATTGGCTAAAGCAATGGAGGACACTGAGTAGGTTCAACAAGTTTTTAAATGGCAGAGTTGACTTCATAAAAGAAAGTGTTGTATGGAATGAAATGAGGAAGGCTGTAGAATGATTTCCAAGTTTCTGGATTTGGCAATTGTTTGGATAAATTATGGTAAGATAAAAAGTAGAGGAACAGGTGTGTATGTGGGGAGACTAAGGAAGATATAATGAGTTCAATTTGAGGCATATTTTAGGTACTTGTGTTTACTGAATTCATTTATTTAGTCAACAAATATTTATAGAGACTTAATTACATGGCAGACAACATAAGAGTGTTCCAGGGTAGAGCAGGGCATATACTCTTGCAAAGATTACTTTTTAAAAGATCTAGTGGGAAGATATATAAAAATAATAAAATAAAATAGATAAATATATTCAGTAATCCTGAGCACAGAATGTAGTTGATGTAAACATACTTGTGTATTAATTAGTTTCGACATCAAAGTAAGAACACAGAAATTACGAAGACATAGCATTGCCTGCTAATACCCTGTCAATCTTTGGTCCACTTTCTCTTTCCTCAAACATCCAATAGTGCCTCTTTCTTTCTCACTTTCAATACAATTCACCAAAGGTAAATGACTCATCTTTCCACCATAAAATCTATTGGTTTAGCTACAAGTGTATCCATATATTCTGCCTTCCCATTTTTCCATAGCAATGAGCTTCCCTACTCCTTCCTGTGATTCCCATGATTCCCATGATTATCTGCTCATACACAGGAGCCAATCCCCTTGGGCATACTCAAGGGCATCTTGTAATAATATCATCTTGAAAATAAAGTTTCTCCTTTAACTGCATTTATTCCTCAACCCACAGTTCATTTTTTTCCTCTTTCCTCTTTGTTAAAAAAAATCTCTCTAAAATAATGTTGTCTATTCTTGATGCTCTACTTCTTCAGCGCTCACCCTTTTTGTAACCCATGACAAGTAGGTTTTGTCTCCGCTACTGTACTGTTGCCTCCTTTCTCAAGGTTACCTACTTCCACTTTGTCAAGCCAGTGGTCAGTTCTGCCCTCAATGTACTTTTTCTTGGTTTGGTTGCCACATTTTTCCTTCTTAAATCTATTTACTTAGCTTCCTAGATACCACATGCTCCTAATTTTTCTATTGTCCTTGATCTCCTTTGCTGACTCTTTCTTTACATTTTCTCTTATGTGATTCTAAATATAGATTGCTCCTTGATGATCTCATCAAGTCCTATAACTTTATACATCATATATATCCTAGTAATTTCTGATTTATATCTATAGCTTCAACTTTTCTGAGCTATAGACTCATCTATCCAATTGCTTATTTAGTGCTTCTAATTGACCACTCTATTGGTGGCAGAATCTTTGATTCTATATGTCCCTACCTACACTGGATTGCCCACACCACCACCAAACTTGCCCCTCTATTCTTTATCTCATTAAATTTCTCCATTCATTTAGATATCATGATTTAAAACTATGAAGGTGTATGCATGAACATTCTCTTTCTTTTATATTCCCCACATTCGGTAGGTTTTATAACTCAGTCTTTAGACTGTATTCCAAAATTAATTAAAACAAATAGTACAACCTCTCTGACCCAGCCCAAGCCACTACTGTAAGTTAATTCTTCAATCCATGTTGTACGGATATTTTATATAACCCAATATTTTTCCTGCCTCTAATCTTGTTCCCACTTTCCACTCCTTCTTTAATCCTTTTGCCACAGAATTGGATAACCCAACAGCTTTGTACCATATTTAGAACAAAATTCAAATAATTTGCTATTATCACTGTCCCACATGACCATCTCCACCTACTTTTTCTGCTTCATTTTGTACCATTCCCTCTTGACATTCTTTAGAGAATTAATTAACAAGGTTTGCTGGTGATTAAGTGTAGATAACAAAAAAAATAATAGCATGAGAACAACTCATAGGTTTTTGGTTTGAACAACTGAGTAGATGGCAGTTTGCAGAAGTCTGCCTATCAAATAAATGGAGCAGTACTGTGAAACAGAAATCTCTGAGAGTTAAAAAAATACCTGTTTTTGTTTGCCTTTTTCATGGAAGAAGATAATAAGCAGCAAATTCCAGACTGGAATATAACAATTCTGATTCCCTGTGATTGGAATTTGTAAGTAATTGATTATAACTGAAAATGTCAGTTAAAGAACAGAGTCATTAAAGGAGACTGTTAGAAAGGGGGAAAGGAATCAGAGGCAGGGAGGCAGGGGTAAGAGAGTGTGGAAATGATCAAAGTGTGTGACATGCATGTATGAATATGCCAAAATAATTATTCAGTATAACAATACCCCCATTGTTCAGTATAACTAATAGGCAGGCACAAACACATAAAATACAGATTCATTAGAATGGTACTTATAGAACTAGTATAGTTTACATATTCATTCACTAGTCTTTCTACGTAGGGCCAAGATATTTTCTTTGAATATGGATTCATTAAAGTTCTCTTTATTTTCCTTATATAAATTATATCTTATGTATGTCATAATGGACTGTATAGTATTTCAAGTTCTGACTTCTGTAACCTAGACCTAATACTCAAATTCACATGTGAAAAAAATCTGAAGGAAAACATCCTTGGTGTTTACAAATTTCTCCAGCTGTGGGGAAAATTGACTTGCACGTGGTTGAGTCTCCTCCCTCCCAACCAATCAAATAAAAATTATTTATGATATCTGTAGTCATAATCCTCCTGGGTTATTTTTACCATCTCTTCCCTACCCAATTAAACAAGAATTATTTTTAGTTACTTATTATGACTTTACAAAGCATTCAATGTATTTTTGGTTCACAGTTATTTTTCTACACTTAAATCTCATCAGATATACATTAACATTTCATAAAATTATAGATTTGAAATAGCAAGTACAATTGAAATAAAGAGGTTTGGAAATAAATTCAATCAATTCTTGGGAGGTGTGACTGTGTTTTGATTTTCTAGGGATCTACTAGCTATGACTATTTAGTGTGTCTCAAACATTAGCCATAACATATTTTGTAGTGGGGTAAAAAAATTGGTTAATCTTATAAACTCAATAAGAGGAGATGATTTAAAGAATTTCTACTATATACATGTATTAGATATCACATAATACAGATTTGTACTATACATATACAGGGTAAATATTAAAATTAAAATAAAAATTTCTTTTTCAGAAAGAAAACAGCAGTTTTCCACCTTCAAGAGGCAGTATATGTGGTGGGGATATATATCAAATTAGACATCAGGATAGTACTTGGCAATCTGAGTAGCATTTTGTTAACTACAAAGGGGACATTTTAAAAAGAGAAAATAGAAATAAAGAATCTAACATGGGTTTAGTTCAAGTTCAGAGTCAACATTTTAGCACCCCAAAATGTGCACTTGCATATAATGACTATGTTTGGCAAGAAGGAGGATTTTCTGGGATTGAGAGCATCAGATGGTTAAAGACAGCCCTGTCAAGCTTGAGAGCAGGGCTGTGTTCCTGTTTGGGAGGGCCCTGGTGTATGTATCAACAGAGCATCCTTAAATGTCAGTGTTCATCAACACAAATGAAGTAGATAATGATTGTTAGTCAGTGTCTTGTGTTAGATAAATTAAAGCCTTAACTATTGTCTTTCAAGTCAACAAACATTTATTGATTGGCTGCAATGAGCATGGCCCTGTGCTTTCTGTTAGAGATGCCCAAATGAAAAACATGCATCTACTACCAAATTGCGTTCTGTTAGCAAGGCAGAAATTTCACAACTAATTATGATATAAATCAAACCATAAAGTGCTAAGATGGCCATATCAAATTCTATTAAATTTCCTTTGGACATCAAAGAAATCAGTGAATTTTGGAGAAGAGTCAACTGTTCTTCTGCTTCATAGTGTGGAACAACTTATATAACCACTCAGACTTGGTGTATATTTCCCACTTTTCAAATAGGCTAACAGTATTCTGGGAGGCAGTGTTCATTATTCAAAATGTTTTCATTAGAAAGTTCCATCTGTGTTATTTATAACTATGGGACTGTTCTTTGGGGGCCAGACTTCTGGGTTGTTCACTCAGAGTTTGTCATCAGAGATTCCAGTTGTTGGTCTTTCAGGTATTTTGACCTGTAGCAGGCATGAGTATTGGTTAAATTGGATGCTGTAGAATTCTCTGAAAGTTAAAGGACAGTCTGGCTTTATTTTGTAGCCATTCTCTCATTTTAACTGATTAGTTAAATTCTACCCATCTTTAAAATATCAGCAGATTTTTGAACAATGACCTTCTCCCAAATTAATGAAGGCCCAGCACTGGACAGTATGGTAGTGCCATGGTGCCTTCTCTTTATAGCTTTGATCTGTTTTAACTTTCCATTGTGTATATGTTTGTTTAGCCACTTCAGTTACTTCTTTTAGTTAACTGGTGACTTTAACAAAGCAGAAACCATGTGTCTTTTACTCTTTTTCATTGCCTCAGCCTTTAGCCCAGTGCTTGGCACTGAATGGATCAGTGAATTCCTACTTGAACTCTTTATTTCCTTCTTGTGTTCCCCTTGTGTGTGTTGAGGAGGGGAGCAGTGACAAGGGGTGTGGCGGCTAACAGATGATGGGAGGACGGGGAGACAATACTGGTAAAGTTGAGTTCTGTAAATTATCTAACCATTCCTTCCTTTTAGTGCCTTAAACTTATTTTACTGAAGTTTCAAAGAGAACAAATCTGTAACCATATTATCCATATCATTTATTATCTTATACATTTTAACAAAGTTCCCCATTCAACATTTGCCTTTCCAGGCTAGAGAGGCCATTTCAGTGTGTCTCAAATACCAACACCCTAAGCCCATTGTCCCCCTCTCCCCTAACATGTTAATTGCTATTTACTTCATTACTTGTGGCTTTTCTGGTTTCATGGTTATAATTTTTAAAATGTGATGACCATAATCTCATTTGACATTAGGAATGTATTAGTACTGGAGATTTATAGCATACTAATTTCAGTTAGGTTCCTAGTATTCTTTTTGATTCATTTGTGTTTAGATTTTCACCCCAATGGACAATTTAGTGAATATCCTTAGGAAACTAACAATGACTTCTAGGTATGTACTTTCCCTGCCTAAAGATGATAGCTCAGAGCCAATCATTTTATTCCTATGCTATTTATTATAAAATGCATTACCTTGTACTTACTAAGTTGAAGTCTAGTTATTACTTTTCTAGCTACTTGTACAAATTGGTAAGATTTCTAAACCTATATATTACCTTTTTTTCCTTAGCTACAAATTTGAAGATTTCATATTGAATAGATCTGGGCTTTGTGAACATTTATGAATGTGTTAAATATGATTGGCACCAGTGTTGATTTGCCAAGAAGGTCACTCTGGAGAAAACTACATCTTTATCCCTCTTTTGAGTAAAGATTTTTCCTGGTGTAAGTTTGCCCATGATAAAACTACTCTGCGATACCACCTCATCCCACAGAGATTTTTTTCTTCATGCTATTCAGGAGTGAGCTGATATGTAGCCAGCAGCTGGTAGGGCTGTGATGACGATTAATGGATAGTACTCATGATTGGTTAAGGCTTCAGTTTTGATTGCTTGAAGCCCCATAATTGCCTCTTGTTAAATATTTTGAATATTTAAGGTGGTTGCAAAATCATTCAGTGACATCACAATCACATAATAGTTCTTGGTTTTAACTCATTGTTTGAAACTGCTGAGTTTTACTTCTCTTTGCCAGGTACAGAATTAAGCCATAAAGTGAACTAAGATAAAACCACAAATGTAAAATAGAGGATCTGGATTACCTACAAACTGTAATTAAGACTTAACTGTGCTTTTATAGGTCTGTCCAATTATTTCTCAGTACTTCTGCCTAATTATGCAAGATTTTCCTTTCGCTGGTCACTGAAGTTTCCCATGATCTGGACATGTTTTTATAAAGAATCAAAAAATTAAAGTATCAATGGGTATGTAAATATCTTGGTATATTTTAGAGTTAGAGTTTGCTCTCATTGGCCACTTAAAAATAGTCAAGATTGAGGTCGATGACTAGTTGTAAAGGAATCCTTGCTATTCGAGGTGTGGCCTACAGATTGGCAGCATTACCATTACCTAGAGAATTTGTTAGAAAAGTAGAATCTCAGGCTCCGGCCCAAGACCTGCTCAATCAGAATCCACATTTTAGCAGCATACCAATTGGTATTAAAGTTTGAGGAACTTGTTGTGGTGAATAATTAGGATGGAGTTGGGGAGTAGCCCTCGTAGGCCTAAATGTTTTTAAGGTCTTGCACCGTAGGATTCCACATAGGACTAGATGGAAAATGGTGGATGATAAGTTTGTGTGGAGACTTTGGAAGGTCAATTTAATTTTCTTTCACTTTTGCTCTTCTTCTGTGTAAATATGGTACTCAAATGGTGCTTAATACCAGTTTTGATACTTGACTTTTTTAAAAAAGTGTGGATTTGAAAACCATATGCACAAAATCGTGTACCTGATTTATTATTTTTATGACTTGTAGTTATTAGCATTTATCTGGTCATACCTTCCTGTTTTGTAATTTGAGGCTGGGAATTACATAAAGTAATTTCAAATATGCCTTGAATTAGATATTCTTGCCTCTGCTTACATAAAAATATGACCATAATTCTCTAAAATTGGTCCACAGGTCTTTTCTACAGTGAGAATATATATAAATATTTATTTAATTTAAATATAAGCAATGCTCGTTCCATATGTTTTAAAAGTTATTTCTGTTTTCTTTGGGTTCTGAAGGTACCTTCAAAATATGTCTATATACAAATAATTGCATTTCAGAGAATTAAATTCCTTCACAATTTCATTTTACCATTACTTATACAGAAAGTAATCTAGGACTAGTACACATACAAATATAGTCTTTGTAAGGCTACTTTGAAAAGTCTTTAATAAATTTGTTGAAAATACACCTTCTTCTTACAACCAGTCCTGAGGTCCCATTCCCCTTAATTGCTTCCATATTCTTATACAAAATAATCTCTGGTGATTTAATAATGTATGTTGACATTTTTTGGTGCCACTGGCACCTAGTGGGTGAAGGCCAGGAAACTTTCTAAAAACCTATATGGCCCAGGATATCCCTTACAATAATAATCCCACAGTGTCAGTAGTGCAGAGGTTGAGAAGCCCTGTGCTCAGTGTACTGCTGAAATGGTTCAAGTTCAAACTTGCAGTTAACTCATATGCATGAAGATATGCTATTTAGAGACATAAAACAATTTATTGACTATAAACATATAGAAGTTTAAACACAATATCAGTATTTTTAATAGAAGCTATTGAACTATCAAAATTCAGCCTATAAGGGAACATGAGTCCAACAGAGTTTATATAATGTTATAAAGATCAGAAATAAGCTTAAATGTATCCCCCTCCATTTTCCTGTTTACCTCAGCAGTTGAGTAGGTTTCCTGTTAAAGGAAGCTAAGAAAAAGACTGTGGTGAAAATATTGGATATTTCAATTAATAAATTCCAAATAAAAGTGGAATTAAGCTAAAAATTATAAAGAGTCCTTGAATGGCTTGTTGATTAGAAACTAATGTAACTCCTTGTCTAGGATAAAATACCAAACAGGCAGCAGCTGCTGGTAATTTGGTGCAAGTAATTGTAGAGCCAATAAGTTGAAGAAGTGCTTATTAAAAGAAACTGCTTTCCTATCTGCTTGTAAGTTCAATTGAGTAATGCACTCTACATGTGGTCTGACACTGGGTAAATTATACACCTGATTTAAAAACACTCCATCCATAAGAGCTCCTATTTTGCTCATCCATAAAATTTTTACTTTCTTCATTACTACTTGCAGCAGTGTATGGCATAATATCTATCAAATTAGGCTTTGAGGACATCTCAGGCTGGCACCCTGCTGACTTGAAACATGTGCTTAATATTACTGCAGTGCTTTTAACCCCATGAGTGCCCCGGGTTAGCCCACATAGGCATGCAGAAGCTGGTTTTTTTTCTCTCTCTCTCTCTCTTTGCTGCTGCATCCTCCAACTACTGAGAATGAGAAACATCAAAGATAAATGGATGGGGGTTGAATTAGGGTTTAGTCACTGGGTAAGAGAAATAAGTAGCTGGAATTTATAGGAAATAAGACAAGCAAAATGAAATGATATAGCATACTATTTCATAATTTTTAAAAATATGAGCCAAATGTAAACATTTGAAATATAGTCATTCTATTTTAACTAATAAATAAAAAGGTGAAACAAAACACAGTAACATTTTTCTGGATAACTCACATGAAAGGCAATTTTGGAGTGTGTTTTTCATATTTATAAATGTAGAGATGACTATTTTTAATAAACATTTACTATCTTCTATCTAATAAGTGGCAGGCACTTTGCTAGATGCTAAAAATACAGTGAGGAATACATATGTCCCTTCCTATCTTCCAGCTCAAATCTTGCAAAGGGGTCAAGATTTCAGCAAATAACTATAACATAATGTTAAAACACGAATGATCTCAAGACAATCATTCATTCAAGACAGTGTCTGACCCAATTATTCTATTTGCTAGGTCCCCATGGCAGAATTGCCCTTTTGTTGAGATACACCTGCTAATCTCAGCATAGTGTGATTAAACATTTGAGTCATGTAATTATTTCCCCCTTTTTGTATTTCATACTGACCTCAAAATCTTCTGATTATAATTCATCTTCTTACCTGGAGTGTCTATGAGGGAAAATGCACTTGAAAATTCCATCTCCTTTGCAATAATATTGTTGATCCTAAATTAACACACTGATACATTTACCATAATTTAGCTCAATATGTAATGCTGTGGGTAGGAGTGCTTTTAACAATCTTCTTTTTGTTATAAATGAATACTTTGTCATCCTCATGTATTAGCCTCATGAAATTGATTAATGTGACTTTATCCCCAAAGAGATGGACTCACTCTCAGAGTCCTGACAAGTTAGATTCTGGGATCAACTAGGGTCCAGAAACTGGAGTAAAGAATGGGAGGGAAAGGCAGAGAAAAGAGAAGAGAGGAGAGGAGAGAAAAAGAGAAGAGAAGAGAGCAAAGGTAAAGAGAAGAAAGAAGAGAACAGAGGAGAGGAGAGGGTCTTCTCAAAAGAGATCTTGAGAAGTATCAACCAGAGAAATGAATGCAAGAGGAAGAACCAGGCTAACAGAAATTGAGGGGAAAAGATCTGAAGGAACTCAGAGCCAGAGATAGATGCACCTGAGAAACTGACTATGCAGTAAAACAGTTTAGAGGCCTTTCAGGAAAGCAGTGGTAAGAAAGAAGTGGGAGGGAGTGGAGAACCAGATTGCATGAAATTTGTGGAATAAATAGCTGTTAGAGAAGTGGAAGTGTTGAGTGTGTTCTTTCTTTCAAGGAGTTTGACAAGAGAACGGCAGCTGGAAGAATGTCTTTATGAAGAGAGAACCTCAGTGTGGACAAAATGAAAAGAATGGCTAGAGAAAGAATAAATTAGGCTAGGCACTCTTGCATGTCTGTATGTTTCACTTGTTCCTTTACTGTAGCAGAGAGGACATAGTTTACTGGTCAGATGCATAGACTCAAGCCAAATGGCCTGGGTTTGGGTCCCTGTTTTACTGCTCTGACCTTGGGCAAGTTAACCTCACTGTGCCTCTCTGTACTTACTCCAGGTAGTTATAGGGATTAAATGAGTTAACATTTATAAAGCATCTGAGACATACAGGGTACATGGTAAGCAGTTACAAATGTTTGATAAATAGCAAAGATGTTAGTCTAGACAAGTGATATTCTAGGAATCTATGATGAAATTTTTTTCTGTATTTTATGAACTTCTTACAAGGTGCATTTGAGATCCAAAATTACACAGAGCCCGGAGTGAATAAAATTGCTATATATGTCAGCACAAAATGTTCTGACAATCTTATTCTTAGGTACAACTAGATAAAATTGCAGAACTCTGTTAGAGAGTTAAAGGGATTTCCTGACAAAATTGCAAACTAATTTTTTGTCACATTTTTGTAGAATGCAGTAGATCTTACTCCTAGCTGCTTTCCGAATACCCATAGTAACCTTTGGCTTCTTATCTTTCTTTGACTTTAACCTCCATTTTTCACCCTTTCTCCCTTCTCCTAATATTATTTGGAGCTCAGAGCAGTCACTTTGTAAAATCTGTCCAAGTTTTTGCTTCCTATTTTATTCTGTGTATTTCTCAACATCAGCTTGGAGAGGAAAGGGTTTATTTAATAAATGCATCTTTTCCCTTGTGCATCTCATTGATGTGAATGTAGTTACTTATTAATTGGTTAAGGATGTACACCATATATGAAGAAAGGTAGTTGACTAATTTACTGAACTCTCTCCCTTCTTTCTTTCTTTTCATCTTATATTCTTTCATTTCTGAGGGTTATAAGTATTATGTATTGTGACTAGTGCCCCACTGTTTTTAAAACTCAATATAGGAAAATAGTTGGTAAATTATCAAAAGCTTTCATTTTTCGTAGAAGTAAGTGATGGTTTTCTCAAAAGTACAACACACTAACCTGTTGCTAATCTTGGTTTACTCTTCTTTATATAAGGAGAGAGAATGCCAGTATGTATTATCTGCTTTTTGAATTTTATATCAGGAAAGAATTCTGATGGCCATCACTGAGAGAAAAATGTCAGTAGATGACTTCTCATCATGTGTATATGAATACTGTCTCTAAAGCTGTGGTAAAGTATTCTGAGGGTGCCCTTCCTGGGTTCATTTTGATAACTCAAAGAGAACTTGGGTCTGGGGATAGTTCTGGGATACTCTTTTGCTTGAGAATGGGAGCAAGAACACGCTAGGCCTGAGACCCACATCCTGCTGACTACAGAGGCAATGCCTGCAACCCTAGAATGTTCATATCAGTTGTTTGCAGTCATTTGAAATGTCCTGTTTTCAATTTTCTTTTCAACATTCCTCAAGTCTCAGCTTTTCTCAAGTAGCAATCACTGCCCATCTGTCACTATGATAGTCTTATTTTCCATTGGGTTATATCTAAACAGATCTAAATGAATATATCTATATAAACATGTCTATATAAATATATTTATATATTTTATATCTATATATTGATCAACTGATTGATAGGTAGATATCTTTCTTCTAAATAATAACGTCCACTGGACAATCCATTCAGCTTCCAATCTAGTTGAAATCACTAAAAATTGCATAGCTTCCCTTCAGCAGCCTTGTCAGGCTCTGCGAGAAGTTTTTATACCTCCTTAGGCTCAATTTTGTCATCTACAAACAGCAAATGTTGGTGCTTCTTCTATGCCTCTACACAGGGTTATAATGTAAATTAGGTAAAAACAACTTTGTGTATAAATAGAATACAGCTCTTTGTATTGTGATTAAGATTAATTTTAAGATTAGTATTCACAAAGTTAGGACAACATGTAAATGTCTTAAGCTTTATCTAAAAGCAAAATTGACCTTCATTAATTGATAGAATAGATTTCAAAAAGAATTGTATCCCTCTTTCTAAATCAACTGAATAGGACTGAGAAATGGATCAGCCAGAGCAATCATAGCGTCTAACTCATGGAGATACTTAGGTCATGCAGCTTGAATGAATGAGCCAGAGATGTCTAAATTATTTTCACTATCTCCTTTACCTTTTTTTTTTTTTTTCAAAATTTAACACAAGGAGGATATATTAGTTTTATACAAGAGGTATTATTATTTAAGAGGGAGCACAACAACAAAGACAAACTATGGAAAATCAGAGTACCATGGAAACAGCTGGGTACACTAGCAAGGATTGTTAGAGGACCAGACTTGGGGAGTAATTAAAATAACTCATATTTATTGGACATTTATGTCCTAGGTACTGTGATAAGTGATCTATATGCTTCATTGTATTTAGTCCTCTTAACGAGTGTGAAGGGTAGATGTCAGTATTGTCTTATTTTATAGATCAGAAAACTAGAGCAAAAGAGAGACTGAGATTGATCCCAAGGCTTAGAGCTGATTATAGCTTATAGGCCAAGCTGGGATTCAACACAGTGTGGCCCCCGAAAGCTGTGCTCTAACCTGTGAGCTCTGCTGACCTCTGAGATGATGTGGACAACTTTCCCTCTTGAAAGGAACTATCAGGAACTGCCATCCTAAATTAGCTCAGGCAAGTCTGGAAACAGCTCACTGCATTTAACTCCTGAATCAACAAACTGTGCCTTGGTCCCTAATGTCCATTCCATCCCTTTAAAACATATTGTATGCCAGGTTATTCTTATAACTTGATAAATTTTTCAACAGTCTGATGTTTTTAGATTTTTCCCAGATGGAAATGTTCCTGTGGTCTCTCCCCAAAGAATTCCAAAAAGCTGGATTTGGCTTACCTCTGCCTGCCTCCTTCTCCCCAGCTCAGGTGCATACTGAAAGCTTATAGCTTGAGAGGACACACCTTTAAGAAAAGAATATAACATTATAAATTTGAAATGAAGGAAACATTAATTTTTTAAAAAATAAAACATATAAAATCAATAGGTAAAAATTATTTTTAAAGCTGACACATAAGTCGACACCTTGTCTTACTAAATCGCTTTCAGGACCTTGGAAATGGCCTATGTTTGTGAGAATCCCTGGCTATAAATGTTACCTCCACAATCTTTCTTATACGAAAGTTGTGAAAATATTTTTGGATGTAGGAAATTAATCCCTGAAACTGGGCACTAAAGTGATACAGCATCTAAGAATATAGGATAAAGAACGGAGATGAGATTTAAAATGCTTTTCATAAAGACCCTACTTTATATTTAGCTAAACAATACATGGAAAAATTGGTACCTTTTAGCATCAGAGTGATTACCACCACTGTTACTGTGCAAGCTGATGCTTGGCCAGCACCTGCAGTGGAATTGAATTAATGGAATGGATTTTCAGACTCATTGTAAAAAAATATATAGTCTCTTTTTGAGAAAAATTATAGATTTTTACACAATTTCTAAAAATTTCCCATAAAGTTACCTATTTCTAGTTATAATAGGCTTTCTGGTGCTCACTTCGGCAGCACATATACTAATAGGCTTTCTGCTATTGAAGATACTCTTCTACGTAAGTCAAGCCAGGTAAAATTATTAGACATGTCACATTGGCTCAGGACAGTGATAAAAGCAAAGCTGGTAACACTTTATAGATAAGAGAAAGCATTTAATGAGAGCATGTTACATGCCAGTTCTATGCTATCATTTTTAATATGTTGAACCATTTAATTCCTCAAGACAACAATCCAGTATTCTTAGTATCTAGCTGTTGTGCATAGGAAACTGAGGGTTAGAGAGGCAAATAACTTGTTCAGAGTCACACAACAGGGATATGTGGACCTGGACTAGAACCCAGATATAGCCAAGGCCTATTTTCTAGACTCCATTTCATCATGAAACTGTGCCATGACTTCCCCAAGAATGAGTGATGCCCTTGGGTTCCTGCCCTCTTATCAGGGTCAGGACTCAATTTTGCTGCTCAAAATTTGCATGCTTAGATCTCTGATTATTGAGGAACCATTGCTCCCTTGCCACCTCCCTTCAGCCATATTTCTTTAGGCAAGTGAAAAAACCTCAAAAAATAAGATAATGAGAAGTTAAGAGCTCTGTACTTTCCTTGTTAGGAGTCAGGAACTTGTTCTATTGCCAGCCCTTTTGTCCCTAGAGTAATATTAATACTGAATAAAAAGTAAAATCACACACTTTATAATGTTTTTGTGATTTCTTTATATTTTATCGGCTTATAACAATAGAACCAAATCAAAGTCAATGGTATACAATAATTATATATGTATATGTGTATGTATATGAATACATATATGTGTATGCTTAGTGACATAGACACATTCTGAGGAATGTGCTGTTAGATGATTTCATCATAGAGTATAATTACACAAACCTAGGAGGTATAGGTCAGTCACTCAATATGGCAATCCAGAAGTGCAGTATATATGAGATGCATGTGGCTGCTGGTGATGTAATCTGGCATACTGTTTTATAGTAAGCTTTGAAATAATATGTGTACAAGGAGTACACTCTAAAATAACCATAAAAAGTATAGTATGGTAAATATACAAACCAGTATCCGGGTCATTCATTATGAAGTACTATGTACTGTACATAATTGTATGTGCTGTAACTTTATATGTGTTTTAGTACAGCGAGTTTGCTTTTCCTAGCATCATCATAAACATATGAGTAATGCATTGCACTTCAGTGTCAGTAGGAAATAGGAATTTTTCACTTCCACTATAGTCTTTTCTTTCTACCTTATGAAAAAATAAAACAAATTTTCATAACCAAATAATAAAAGAGCAACAATAGTTATTACACTGTGTATCATTATCTTCAAAGTAGTTACTCAGTGCAAGACATAAACCAAAAAGATTATGGGACTGCTGTCATATATATGACTGAAATGTCATTGTGCAGTACATGACTGTATTTAGACTGATTGATTAATAGATGAGGTATATGGGCTTTTACTAGGATTTATGTAAAGATTTTAAACAGCTAAGTATAAGAGGGAATTATTTATGGAAACTGCCTCTAACGTTCAAATTTGTACTTGCAGAGGAATTCAGTCTGGGATTGATATAAATAGCAGCAATAGCAATAATGATAGCTGACATACACAAGCAGTGAGGCTATGTGCCACATCCAGTGCTCATTGCTTTGTGTATACTACCTCATTCTCATCCTCACTTTGTAGATGAATGAGCTCAGAATTCTGGCAGAGTCCCACAAACTCTGAGCCATAGTCAAGGCCATCTCTAGCTGATTTAGGAGCCTGGGCTCTTAACTCCTGCCATGCTACCCTTGGCCAACAACCATGAAACACTGAAATATTATCAATTCATTATGTTCTTTGGGTACTCCTCTCCCCTTCCCTTGCTCCAAATAGTTTCAGAGAAGGCTCTGAAGAAAAAATTTATTCTTAGCAAAAATTTTATTTGCTAAGAAGCAGTCAAATCTGTTGGGGTTCATCGTGGCCATCGGCTTTGCAACTGTGGCTTGGTGTCAAGGTGTGTTACTGAAATGCCACCTCCATGTGTTTTCATGAAGTGCTGACCCAGACCGGGCTGCTAATAGCCTGCAGTGCCAATGGCTTCCAAAAGTAGTAACTTGCTGTGAGTTGGGTAATTTTTTCCTTCTAAGCCAACAGAAAAGGCCAGGATATAGGTAGAAAATATACCAATTTCATTGATGCATCCAAAGTACTTGCCCAATCTTGCTAAAATAGAATGCAAGACCTGTGTGTGTAATAATATAAATCTATACATCACCAAAAAAGAAGGGTTGGTGCTGGCTTTTTCATGATTCTACAAAATTGGTAAATTTTTTGGTGCCACCAAATTAGTAAAATAAAATAGTTCTGCTGTGACTTTGCAATCACTTATGCAAAATAGTGAGAAGCAAACAAAAAGCTCTAAAATATAAGCAAGGCACCAAACTACTATATCAGAACATTTAAAAGCTAACAGCTTCACTTAACCAATGGTGGAACAAAAGTTTTCTTTATTTGTATGACTAAATAGTGTAGTTGTTTTTTGGTTCTTCTGTTTTTTTTTTTTTCTGGCTCTAGATGGAGCTATTCAAGGAGGGAAGCAAATGTCTTCAGATAATGGAAACCGGTTTTCTTGAGCCATTGAAGGCTTTTAGGAGGACTAAGCACAGAACACCCAAAGTGAGATTTGTCTTACCAGAGCCAAAGAGCTGGTTTCTGTTGGACTTGGAGAAAGCAGCTGGGCACCTGGTGTGGACTTCTCAGGAAGGGACCTAGCAAGAAGAGCCACGCAGGTTCTCGTCAGAGTTGGGCCAATATCCAGTACAAAATCACTCCACTCTGACTCTCATCCTCACTAGCTCTCAAACAAGAGGGTTGCATGAAATGACACCTAACGCCTTTCTAATTTGAAAGCCTGAGAAGCCCCATTCTTAATCATTCTTCTGCTGAAGTCTCAGGTAGAGGGTGGAGTTCTAGTTCAGGAAGGCCTGTGAAGCCTTCATGTAAGTTTCAACTTAGAAAATAACCAACTTTACATCTTAACTGTTTGAAACTCCTTATACATTTTTCCAGAAAGTGAATCTGACTCTCAGGAGCCACTTAATTTTTTTTTAATTAAAATTACATACTTAGCTATTCTCTAGTATCAAGTTTCCCTTGAGAGAAGCATGGAAATTTTTTACTGAAATACAGACCTTACATTGTAAAGGCAGCTTCACCATTATTTTCTTCTCAGTATATATACTATTATCAGATATATGAAATGGAAGATGTTGGATGAAATGCTTAGAATATGAATGAGATTAGCTTGTTTATTTATGGAAAAAAGTAACAAAAGACAGGAGTCAAAAAGGTCTGGCATTGTGCTTTGATTTCTTTAAGCCAGCATTTAACACCTAACTATCTACAGAAACATTGCCTAATGCTTTGTATTTTGACTTTAAATTGACATCTTTGTACCATTGTCTACATTACACTGGTCTTGCCTCTAGCCTCTGAATTGTTGTCCCTGCCCATGTTTGATACATGAACAGGCAGTGTCTCCTGAGGAAGGATTTTAAATAGTGTAGTACATACCGCTGCCAGTTGATATATTTAGAAGCATAGAATTCCGCAATATGTAAGTGAGTTTTAAGTATATACACGACTGATTTTATATCCCTACTTTTTGGCTGAAGAAAAGGCTAAATCTATTGTTTCCAGAGCACTTCCCATTGAAAAAAAAATCCTCGCAGAGTTTGGAAGGAAAAATCTGCTCGGTGACAACTATTTCCTGGGACAATAGCTTCCTTTCTGGTTGGAGAAGGCAAGCCGAAGCCACACTGAAAAGCAGAACAGTGGACCAGTAGCGTTTTAAACTCATAAAAGTCATGCAAATTTAAATAGAAGACTTTTTTTTAAAAGAGTCTTCGAGATAGGAAGGGATTTTTTTGGTTTGTTTTTATTTATTTTTCTTTTTAATTTAAAAAGCTCTTCTCCACAGTAAAAGCTCCCCCCTCCCCAAGAGATTTGGAACTGTATAGAGATAGTTACGCACATGGGCATTTCAAATGAGAGGGCAGCATACATACATGTAATTGGCTGCTTTTTTCTTTTCCTCGGCAGTCTGTAAAAAATGTAAAAATGCTCCTGCTTCTGCCTAGCCATTAAAAGGCAGTGGCTGCACCATACTGTGATTTGGGAGCTGAAGAAAATGGCCAGAACTGACTGATATCTGATAAACAGTACCAGGAGTCAGTTTATTGCACCAATCGTTAAATAATGGTGCTGATTATAAGGCTGCTAACTGCAGATGCTGTAATTGTCTGTCATAAATCTTAGTCATTTGTGACAGGAGCACAATGAAAGGGAGCATCTGCTTGAGGGCAAATGACTTCTGATAAATATCAGCTCTACGAAAATGTACTTGGATGTGTCTCAATATTTTGGAGAGCCATTCATGTTGCTTCCACAAATGTGAAGTTATTATTGGTTTGTATTGATTTTGCTACCCTTTTTTTTTTTTAAAGAGACAGAGAGTGACTCAAGGTTGAGTTGAATAGCATCTCAGCTCTTTATCTGATCTACTCATTTCTCTCAAATGCATGTTTGAGTGAAAAAAAATAATTGCACTTTTTTCAGTAGATTGCTGTTCAGAAACACAGCCTGGGAAATTCAATATGCAGCCTATGAAAAATAACAAAAGCTAACATTTGTTGGAGGAGGGAACACATTTGGATTTTTACAAAGGTTATTTCTTAGAAAGGATTTTAAGTCTTAAAATACCAATCTCTTAATGAATTTTAACTGCATGGAAATTAATTGCACGTTCTATTTGGCCTAGAAAATTGTTGATATTATGTTCATGATGAAATTTACTCAAATCATAAAAACTGTGGAACAAGGACTTCTCTAACTTTAAAAAACTTGGGAAAAGTTAATATTATGTAAAAGCAATATCTGCATTTTAAGAAAAGCTACTTTCCCTAACATGTTTATTTTTTATTAAAAAATTAGTTGCTGTATCAAAGATAGCTTAGAAAAAGTACAAAACCAATAAAATGAGGAAATTTACATTTCTTGATGTAGAAATTAAACCTTCAGACTTTAAAAATGTAATTCAAAGATGCTGAGAGTTATTAATAAATGCAGGGTGAATCTGTTTATAACTATTTGTAGTTATCAGAGATCTGCAATTCATAACACATCTTACAATGTGAAGAAAGCAAATGTTTTGGAAGCTGTTTCAGACAGTTGCTGAATTTTAAAGTCCAGCTGAGTGGTCCAGGAGTGGCTTAGGGTATGGGCATGAGGAAAATGGAAGATGTATCGTGGGAAAGGAGAAGACAAGGGCCGGGGGGTCATGTGCATTGCCTGGAATCTCTTCTGTGTTGCTCTGCGTTTATTGACACATCTCAGTGCCTCGGGCTGAAATACCATGATAAAGTTGTGCATATATCTGTAGAGCAAAAACTGTAAAGATAGTAGTAGTGACAGGATTTGCAGTTTCACCACCTTATTCACCTGGGAGCACAGATAAACATTTTCTAAAAGATTGAGTCATACTTCTCATGTCTTTGACTGAAAATACTTGCGTTCACTGAAATCCCCAATGGCTCTAATAATCACAGATACCCAAAGCTTCATGGTAACAGCATCCAGGCCCACCATCCAGGATCACTTTAATTAAAGATTCCCTTTAAAAAAAACCTTGATAATAGTATTATTCTAAATTTTCTAGAAGAAAATCTGAAACAGAGGGCTTTATAATCACCTCAATATTTAGAAAGACGAATTTTGGCAAGGGAAGTAGTTTTGCTTGATACATTTAAGAAATAGGAAAACTGGTCCTTAGTGTCAACTTTTTACACAGACATGGGAGGAAGGGAGATGTACAGAAAAACAGTATATTTTGAGGGAGACCAAACTGAATTTGATACCTAGCTCTACAAAGCAAAATTTTCACTCTTTCTCATCTTCTATTTTTACAAGAGGTACTATTTCTATTAATACTAGGATTGTGAGATGTTTAACTATAAATCATTCAGCACAATGCTTCACACAAAGGAGAAGTATGAAAATAGGTATGGCTATTATTACTTGTAAAATTGTATATTTATTGATTAATATTAAATATTAAAAGCAATAATAAAAGTTGCAGTTTGTCTGGGTTTGCATTTGCTGTAACTTAATTCTCTGGATTTTAGTGTTGTGATTTATCTCCTATTTCTGGAAAGAAACTGCTGGGGAATATAAATAAACTGTGAGTTTCTATTTTTACGGGCCTAGTTCCATGAGCAAGTACAGAAATGAAACAAATATATGTTAAATGTGTAAGTTCTGTCGTATTAGGATTAGAGATGGCAAAAGAGGTTCAAGAGGAGCAAACACTCTTAACATTTATTTCTGCTTTCTCTGACCTTGTGGTATTGTTGGATAGAAAGAATTAGCAGTTAATGATAACATTGTCTCATATATGCTAAAGAATATGGTATAATAGAAGGTCAGAAGGAGCTAGAATAATTAGAGAAGGGATCTAAACTAGGCTTTTATGGCCCAGTGTTATTCAGGTAGATCTGGTCTCCTGATTTCACTAAGGCCAACAGCATGAGCACAAACAGGAGTACGTCATATGAAATAAGGATGATGCACTTAGGGATAGCTGAAATAAAGCAGAGTGTGTGTTTTAATACATTGGGAAATAGAGAGAGTTGGATTGGTGGTGGCAATTGAGCTCCTGGTAGTAGTGTTATTATTTTCATCATCTTTAATAGCTAGTACTTATTTACTCGATGTGTTAGGCATTAAACTAAGTTATCTCATGAACGGCTGTAATTAAACCCAATAGTCCATAAGATAAGTAATATTATTCTTACTAATAAGGTAAGGACATTAAAGGTCAGAAAATTTAAACAAGAATCAGTGTTCTGGGATAGTTAGGAGTATCAACACTGGAGCCAGAATGCCTGGGTTTGAATTTGACCTTACTTGTTGCCAACTGCTCAACCTTGGGCAATTGCTAATTCTATCCTTCTGTTTCTTCACCGGTAAAATGATGACAATGATTGTGAGGATTCACTGAGTTAATTGTGCATGCATGTCTTTGTATGTATTTCCATCCTTTAGAATACTGCCCAATATATATAGTCAAATGTTACATAAATATTTGGTCTTATTGAGAAATAACATACAGGTATCGATTTTGTCGAAGACACCAGGAATCTTCTTTTAGAACTGGGTATTGAACCCAGGACCTTTGCATTCAGTTACATCTCCAACCCTTTTTAATTTTCTGTTTTTGAAACACTGTCTTGATAAATTCCTGAGTTGCCCAGGCTGAGCTTGAATTTGTGATCCTTCTGCCTCAGCCTCCCAGCTTGCTGGGATTGCAGACATGCACCACCATGCCGGCTGGTTACTGCCCTTCTTTTAAATATTTTCCAATAAAATAAGTGAAATATTGTGTCACCATTTGAAATTACTGTATTACTTTGAATATGTTTACTAAAATTTATATTGTAAATTTTGGTTTGTATTTCCATGCAATTTTTTAAAAAAATTCAGGTGTTTTATTAGAAAAGTTTTTTTAATAATTGCTTTTATTTTAATTTTGAGAATGGCAGATTAATATAATTGTAGCAAGAGAGAAAACATTACCTTTAAAGCTCAAAGAAGTGTTAAGTATGGCATGAATACTGTACATTGAAATGACAACACTACAAGTAGAAGATGGAAAATATGCGGTGCCACTTCTTAATTTTGGCAAGGGTTAATACAGTCGTGGATATTTATTTTGTTTTCAGGGCCACACATTCACTGCCACTTGGAGTTATCCTTCTGAAAGTTCATCATTAAATAAAGTTTGTCTTTCAGGAGCAGAAGGAAAAGGATGATGTAAATGTGCACCTTTAAAGGGCAACATTAGGTTGTGCAACTTTTAATAAGTGTTTTTTGGGTTGTTCCTTTGTAAAGTTATACCGTTATGTTGGTGCTAGATATTCCTGGAAGTTTTTGTAGAATTTAGCAATGACTGTATACAGACTGGGCTTTTAAGTAGTTGGTAAGTCTTTTATTACTGCTTCAATTTCATTGCCTGTTATTGCATTATTCAGGGTTTTTATATGTTCTTGGTTCAGTTTTGGAAATTCATATGTATCTAGGAATCTATCCATTTCTTCTGGATTCTCAAATTTATTGTCATACAGGTTTGCAAAGTAATTGCTAATAATTTGCTGGATTTAAGGAATGTCTGTTGTGATTTCACATTTTCATTTCTAATTGCATTGATTTGGATCTTTTATTTTCCCCTTTTTTGCTAAGAGTGGCTGAGGCTTTATTTTGTTTATTCTGTCAAAGAACCACCTCTTTAATTCATTGATTCTTTGTATTGTTTCTTTAGTCTCAATTTTATTGATTTCTCCTCTGATCTTTATAATTTCCTTCCTTGGGTTTGGATATGACATACATACTGTACATTTAAATAACAACACTACAAGTAAAAGATGGAAAATATGCAGTGCCGCTTCTTAATTTTAGCAAGGATTTACACAGTTGTGGATATATATTTTGTTTTCACAGCCACACATTTCCAAACACATGGCTTTGGATTGTTCTTGTTTTTCTAGGACATTGAGGTGCAGGTTTAAGTTTCACTGTTTAGTTCAAGGAACTGTCTTATTCCTTCTTTGATTTCTTCTGTAACCAGTAGAAGTTTTCATGATTCTGTTTATCTGATATATTTTGAAAATGTATGAGTATGCTTTGTCTGGTAAGAATGTGGAAAGAGGAAGGTGTGTCTAGATCCATGTGGAAATTAGTAAGGAGGCTTTCTAAACTTCAAATCTGACCGTGTTCTATTCTTGCTTTAAGAACTTTTGATAGCTTCCTTTTGCCATGGAATAAAGTCTGCTATTAAAACAGTGTACAAGGCCCACATGAACAATTTCCATTTTCCCTTTTTTCTCCCTCCCTCTCCTCATTTTCTTTCTTCTTCCTCTTCCTCTTCTTCCCTCTCCCTCTTCTCCTCCCCTTCTTCTCTGTCTTTTTCTCTTTCTTCTTCTTTCTCCTTCTCCCTCTCCTTCTTCCTTTCCCTCTTTCTCTGCTTTTTAATAAGCTCTCACTTTGTTGCTCACACTGCCCTTGAACTTGTGGTCTCCCCCCCTCTCCCACCTCAGCCAGGATGACAGGCATGCACTTTCATGCCCACTTCTGTTGATCTTTATATCCTCTTCCCTCATTACCTTTTCATTATGAGAGCCAACTGTGTCCCTCTCTTCCCAACGCCACATTTAGTGATGTCATGTTGGAGGCTTGAAGAGTTAGCAGTAACATTTACACTATAGGTTATGTAGTGCCAAACACTACAAATTATGGCTTTTATTCCTCTCTAGAGACCCAATTGTTAAATGCTTATATCAATGTTTGTTAAATGTATCTCATTGTGTATACCTTAATGTTTAAGCACCTTAAACTTCTTAAAATGTCTGATCCAGAGCAGGACTAGACATGTGGCACCCCAGTCAAGCTAATAATTGTTTGCTCTGTTAACATTCATTAGTGATGTGTAAGAGAGACAGGGAGGCAGCGCCTCTGGTAGCAGTGACCAGTTTCTCCACTATTCTCCAACCAACCCAGTTTGGACCCAAAGTTGACACACAGAGTGCTGCAGCTGATGGATTATTTTTCTCCTGATCTTTGAGATTCTCACCATTTTTCACCCGCATCCCAGAGTGGCTTATCAGAACGATTCCTCTAACTACATTTAGTCCTTTCCTTGAGGGGAATTCAGCTTAATACAGTTTCTTTCCATCTTGTTTCAGTGCTCCTTTTAGAACAAGATCTAAGGAAAAACAGTATGGAGGATTCTTAAAAAATTAAAAATAGCTACCATATAATTCAGTAATGACTTTTCAGGGGATATGTCCAAAAACATTGAAATCATGCTATTAAGAGATAGCTGATGTTATTTCTTAAGCAGGAGAGAAACATATCAGAGTTAGCATAGTGGGAATATTCATGAGGTTGTATCACAGGAAAATATTTGTCATGTATATCTCGGAGGAAATAAAAGTTGAGAACAGTACTTCTCTGGCAGTTGGTAGAAAAATGACTGTTTAGTCCTTTTAGGCAGCACTGAAAATCCTACATGATGACTGTTTTTTTTTGCAAAACTATGTAGTTTTTAATTTTATTTTTATCAAAGTCAAACATGTAAAGAGTCAAATAATATTATAAGATTCATTGTGTAGATAACTTCTTCTGAGATCCCTTCCTTGTCATGCTCCCCTGAGGAAACATTGGATTAAATGAATAATTGATGTGATGTTTACATTATGAAATGGAAGTTTTGTTTATAGTTGACCACATCTTATGCTATCACATTTTATTTCTTTTAAACGTTTTTTGTCTGGACATAACTATTGCTTGGTGTTTTATTTGTTAGGATTTTTACCCCTTACATTATCTATTAGGATTATCTCTCTATATATGGGCAAGCATAGTGGGTAATGTAGATGTTATTTTATCTTGGGGACAGTTCTTCCAAAACCTTTCCTTCTGTTCCAGTCAAATGAGTTGCTTTCTAGGCTGCCACATAAGTGTCTCTTAGGATTTCCCACTGCCATAGTTCTGAGAGTTCATGTCTCTTTGAGTTGGACATCATATCCATATCATGTATATCATATTATTTTCCCCTTTCCTTCTTTATTGTTACAAATCTATAGCCTGATAGTTTCCTGAGAAAGTAAAAGAGGTAAATATTCTTCAGTTCTTCAAAATCCAAAAATGTCTATAGTCTACCTTCACACTTGTTAAGGTATAGAACTCTGTTATGGAAGAAATGTTCCCTCTGTTATTTTATGTTAATATTTGTGTCTTATTTTTAATTGACACATAACTTTACATGTTTATGAAGTACATTTTGGTGTTTTGACACATGTATACATTATATAATTAATTATCAAATCAGGGCAACTAGCATATCTGTAACTTCAAACATCATTGTGTTCTGGTGAGAATATTTAAAATTTTCTCTTCTAGCTATTTTGAAAAATACAATACATTATTGTTAACTGTAGTCACTCTACTGTATGTGAGAACAGGAGAATGTTATTTCTCCAAGATAATTATAACTGTACTGCTGGCCACCCTCTCCTCATCCCCCTTGCTCCTCACTGTCTGGTAACCACTATTTTCTCAACATCTGAGAGATCTATATTCTTAGATTCTGCACACAAATGATGTCATATGTTATCTGCCCTTCCATGCCTGTCCTTCTTGCCTCCTGTTACTTCTTTTAATGTAATGTCCTCCAGCTTCACTCATGTTGTCACAAATGACAGATTTTATATTTTCTTATGACTGAATATTATTCTATTGAGTATATATATATATATATATCACATTTTAAAAATCCATCCATTGTTGGACACTTAAGCTTGGTCTGTGTCTTGGATATTATGAATAGTGCTACAATTAAATAGGAATGCAGGTATCTCTTTGGCATACTGATTTCACTTCCTTTGGATACTATACCCAGTAGTGAGGTTGCTGTATCTTATGGTAGTTATATTTATTAATTGTGTTAGGAATCTCCATACTACTGTCCATAATGGATGCACTAATTTACATTCTTACGATCAGTGTATAAGTCTTTCTCTTTCTCCACTTTCTGTCAGCACTTGTTATTTTTTTTTCATAATACCCATTCCAATTAAAGTGAGGTGATACTACATATGGTTTTGTGATATTGTAATCTAATATAAACCCAATTAAAATAATTAGTGATATTAAACACTTTTTCATGTACCTATTAGCAATCTGTGTGTCTTCTTTTGAAAAATGTGTATTCAAGTCTTTGGCCAATTTTTAAATTAGATTTTTTTTATTGGATTGAATTTCTTGAGTATTTTAAATATTAACCCTTTATGAGATATATTGTTTGCAAACATATTCTTCCATTCTGTAGCTTGTTTTGTCACTCTGTTGATTATTTACTTTACTGTACAGAAGCTTTTTAATTTGATGTAATCCAATTTGTCTATTTTTTGCTTTTGTTGTATGTTTTTGAGATCTTACAAAAACCCTTGCCTATACCAGTGTCTTCAAGTGTTTTCCATATCTTTTGTTCCTCTATCATGATAGTGTTGCTTCTTTGTGTTCCAGCTTTTAAAATTCTTTTTCATAGTAAACAGCCATTTTGATTCCTAATCTCCATATATAACTACCTCCCACAATTTAATAAAATAATGATGAGTTATATCTTACAACTTTTGTCCATTTTGAAATCTAAATATTCAAGTTCCTTAGGAATTGGGGAAAGAATTGCTGATTAATATAAGGTGGTTTCCATTTCCTCTGTTTTTGTTCTGTAGGAATCTTGTCAGATTTTAAGGTTCTTGGGTCAGTTATCTACCTTTCTTTCCCATTTTCTATTTGCTTTGTGTTTTTGTTCTACATTATGGAAGATTTTTTTGGTAAGTTAATTTTTATTATGTATATTTATAATACATAATCATTATGTTTATTTTGGGGAATTGGTACATGCATATAACATATCTTAATCATTTTTGATCCCTTAACTCTTTTCTCCTTTACCTCTTCGCCTTTCTCCTTCCTCATCTCCAAAAAGTCTGCCTTCTTGTTTTCTACCATCTCTTAATCTTATTTATATTTTAGCTTTCTCATATAAGAGAAACTCTGTGATATTTAACTTTCTGTGTTTGACTTACTTTATTTAGCATTTAGCTCTATCTCCTATACATTTTACTCAATTTCTGAAAGCTTTGCTGTCATGATCTTTAAGGTACAAGGGATTTTTATGTGTTTGTGTGGTACTGGGGATTGAAACCAGGGCCTTGTACATTCTAGACAAGGGCTCTATCATTGAGCTATATACCCAGCCCTTAAGAGCCTTATTGATCTGTTCAGTATTTCAAAGATTTAGTGATTTTCTCATCTTGCTTTTATGACACTAATTGATTTAATTTTTGCTCTCTGCATTGCTTGTGGGTTTATATCTGCTAATCTGTTAGGGATGTTTCTCAGATATTTTTCTAAAATACTTGGTGATCTTTGGCTTCCTTTCATATTTAAAATAAATGTGAAGCCACCTAGGGCAGAGAAGCTGAGCCGGTCCCAGCACCCGGAAGAAAGCTCCCCCACCACCATCCCAAGCTCCTAGGGCAGAGGTGGTGAGCCTCACAGGTGCCAGAAGCACCCCCCCACCACCACCGTGGAAATGAGAAGACACATAAACAAGCCTCAAAAACAGACTTCCAGATCACCTTTAGCAACCCCAAAGGGAAACAAGAAGGAACAATCTGATACTCAACCACCTGGACTCTCTGAACTGGCAACAAAAGAGGATCTGGGAAAAATGAAATCAGAAATAATTACTCAGATAACAGCAAAGATTGTGCTCATAGTCCAAGACATGATTAATAAATCTAGAGAGGACACAGATAAAAAAATAGAGGATCTGAGGAACATGATGGAATCCCAACATAGGAAACAAATGGAATCCATAAAACAGATGCAAACACATTTCCAGATCAAAAACTCCTTTGAAAGTCTGCGCATCAGAGTGAACCAATGTGAGGATAGAATTTCAGATATAGAAGATAAGATTGCAATTAGTGATCAGGAAAATAAAAATTGCTTTAAAATTTTAAGGGAACATGAGAAATCAATCCAGCAGCAGCTAGATGATGCAAAGAAGAATAACATAAGAATAATTGGAGTCAATGAAGAAAGAGGAGAGAGTGCAGATGACATTAAAAAAAACTGTTCACAGAAGTGATGGTAGAAAACTTCCCAAGGAGGGGAAAAGAACTTGACATACAGATAAGTGAGGCATATAGGACTCCAGCTAGCCTTGATCAAAAAAAATCTACAAATAGGCATATAATAGTTAGGATTCCAGAAATCCAACAGAAGAACAAAATTCTACAAGCAGTGAGAGAAAAGAAACAAATCACATACAAAGGAAAGCCCATCAGAATCACAGCAGACTTCTCAATGCAAACCCTCAAGGCAAGAAGAGCTTGGACTGATGTATTTCAAGCCTTAAAGGGAAACAGCCTCCAACCCAGACTGATGTACCCTGCAAAACTATCTTTCACAATTGATGGAGAAATAAGATACTTTCATGATAAAGAGCACCTCAGGAACTTCATGAATACCAAACCAGAACTCCAAAAAATTTTAGACAATACCCTAGGAAAAGACAATGAGGATCACAACCCCAGGAAGCCCAGCAGAATGAATCCATTGGGTGTGACAAATTAAACGCAAAAGGTGAGAATCCAACAAAAAGAAAAAGTCATGACACGGCTTTTAAAACTTTTAACTTCATCTCCCTAATGAGTGAATCAATCTTGTTATTGTACTGATTAGTATTTTTCTGATTCTAGAGTTACACACCTTTCCTTGTGCTGTACTGGCTATTTATCATCTTCTTAAGTTTACTTTTTAATTGGGTTGTCTATTAATGAGTTGTAAGAGTGATTTATATATTCTGGTCATAGGTTATACGGATTGTAAATATGGTCTAAGGACAACTTTTCATTTTGATGATGTCATTTAAAGTTCTAAATTTTGGTGGAATCTCATTTATCAATTTTTTTCTTTTATACATCATGTCTTTTGTATCCTAGGTAGTTCTTGCTTACCCTAAATTCATAAACATTTTCCCTTATGATTTCCTCTTAAAGTTTTATACTTTTAGACTTTCATATTTAGGTTCATAGATCCCTTCATGTTATTTTTATGTATGGAAATAAAGGTTTGAGGTTAATTTTCTATATACGGATACCAGGTGTTCTAGTGCCATTTGCTGAAAACACTATCTCTTCCTTGGCTCTTGAATTGAGTTTATATTCTATAAAATGCTAATGTTAAATAATCTTTCAAAGCTCAGTGGACCATATATGTGTGGTTCTATTTCTAGATTCTCTGTTTTATTCAAATGATCTATATGTCTTTCCTTTTACACCAACACTTCCTTGATTACTGTAGCTTTAGAAGAAGTTTTAAAATTAGGTGCTAAACATCTTCCAACACTTTTTTGTTTGTTTGTTTGTTTTTAACTTTTCTAGGTCCTTTGTACTCCTACATAACTTAAATTTCAATATCCAATTCTTCATTTATAGCAAGTATACACAGACCTGAATTTTTATATATACCTTGTGTTTTCTTATCCTGCTAAATTCAAATACAAGTTCTAGGAACTCCTAGAGATTTCTTAGTATTTTCTCTGTAGATGATCATTTCATCTACATGTAAAGATTTTGCTTCTACCTTGCCAATCCTATCCTAATTGTGTCATTTTATTGCCAGACTATTTTTGGTGGGGCCTAGGTTTCAAAGTTTAATGGACAGATAAAGAGTAAGCATATCTGCCCTTGTTCCCCACCTTAAGGAGAAAGGATTGTATCTTCTCCATTCATATAAGGCTTTCTCAGTGGAAGTACGGAGTACATGTCTTTAATCTGTTGAGAAGTTTCTGTTCTACTTCTAGTCTCCTGATAGCTTTTACCATGAACAGCTGTAGAATTTAGTCCAATACTTTTTCTCCAACTACTGACAGGATCATATGGCTTTTTCCTTTCCTCTGTTAAAATGATGACTTTTGGGGGTGGATCTTCCAATGCTGAACCAACACTGCCATTCCTATAACAAAACCACTTTCTACATCCTGCCAGATCTGATTTCCAATAGTTTGTTTTGTTAAACAAATTTCTATCTATGTTCATACTTTTTTCTTCTATTATCTTTATCCAGTTTTAGGATTAGCACAATGTTGATTTCCTAAAATGAGGGGAGAAGTATTTCTTCTTTTTTCTGCTTTAATTGTTTGATATAATTTATCAGTTAAAATGTATATGAGCCTGCTGTTGTCATATAGGTAGGTTTCCAAGCTAGGAATATACTTTCTTTAATATGTGCTACTCAAATTTTATATTTCCTCCAGAGTTAGTTTCATTAATTTGTCTTCCAAGGTACTTCTTAGAAGTTGTCAAATTTATTTCAAAACAGATTTTTGAAATATACTTTCTATATCCTTTTAAATTCTGTAAAATCTGTGGTAATGTCTCCTAGATCTTGATATTATAATCTAAAAAATGTATAATTGATATTGTGTAACAGGAAGAAAAGGTCTAAAGGAGCAGGGGAAGTGGGAGGGGTAGGGGAAAGCAAAAAAGGGAAAAGAAAATATGAGAAAAGGAAAAAAATGGAAACAAAGTTTTTGTAAATAGGGAAGGGTGGAGGGGGTGAAGGGAGGGGAAGGGAAGGGGAAAAAAAAAAGAACCAAGAGACTCATGTAATGGTACAAGATCCCAATGATGAATGTAACTGTATTTTTATACTGAAAATGTATCAGTTAACTTAATGGGAAAGTAAAATAAAATAAAATAAAATAAAATAAAA
Source organism: Heterocephalus glaber (assembly GCF_053883595.1). Taxonomy (NCBI): domain Eukaryota; kingdom Metazoa; phylum Chordata; class Mammalia; order Rodentia; family Bathyergidae; genus Heterocephalus; species Heterocephalus glaber. The sequence continues at coordinate 57,486,077 of NW_028258324.1, forward strand.
TAAAATAAAATAAAATAAATGTGAAGCACCAAAACATGCTGAAATCCCTTTCTCTCTCACTCTCACTCTCATTGTCTTCCTCCCTCCCTCCCGTGTGTGTGTGTGTGTGTGTGTGTGTGTGTGTGTGTGTGTTTGTTAGGAATAGGAGAGGATTCTCCACTGATAGGACTTCTTGGCTGTTACATTGGTAAATCCTTAAATGACACTATCCTCAGGTCTTTAGTCTCAAGCTGACCAATTTCTCTGGAGAGAAATTATTCAGTATATTGTCTGGTCTGAATATGAAAACTTGACTGCTAGACTTGAGGAATTCATTATAAAGTATATTATTTTAGTCCAAAGTTTCCCAATGTATGGTCTAAGGACTCAAAGACCTCACAAGATTCTTTCAGAGATTCCAGAATCAAAATTATTTTCAAAATAACACTAAGATGTTATTTGCCATTTTTGTGCTGTTGATATTTCCAATGGTGATGCAAATTAAGCTGGTAAAATTCCAGTGCCTTAGCACACTAATTGACATAGTAGTACCAAACTCTGCCAGCAGTCATTGTATTCTTCACAGCCACATGCTCACAGTAAAATAAAGTAATAAAGTCAATTTCACTGAAGAATGTCTTTGATAAACCATAAAAGTCATTATTTATTATTTAATCTTGACCCCTGAATACACAACTTTTTAACTATTTCCTTTGATGAAATGTGATAAACACATACCAATGTACAGTAGATGTGTGGAAGGAAAGCACATGTATAATTGTTTCAACTATAAACTGGACTACCTGCTTTTTTCAAAGAATACCATTTTTACTTCAAAGATTGACTAGAAAGGGATGGTTATTCAGAGGTGGCTATTTGACAGGCAGTTTTCTTTAAAATGAAAAAAATAACTTCATCACTACCGGGAAAGCAGCTGAAGATATTTATTCCCAATGATAGAATTTGAGTTTTCAAATGAAGTTTAGAATTTTGGAATGCTTTTATCTTCCACCATAGCTTGAAAGGGTCCCATTACTGGGATAAACAACAATAGTAACCAATATGGTTTTAAAAATATGTAGTATGTAATAAAACATGCCTATGTTTGGAAGGTTTTCCTAAATTAGTGAATTGATGTTTTCAAAGTAGCCACTATAAGATGCTGCCAAATCATGAACTGATAAAAGTACAAGAGAAATCAATAGATCTTAACAGAGTACCAAGAGTTGTCTACGTGGTTTCAACTTTCACATTGAAACTCTCCTTTAAGAAATTACCACTTGTTGGTACCCAGGCATGATGATTCAGCCTGGGAGGCTGAGGTGGGAAGATGGCAAATTCAAGCCTTACCTGGGCAACTTTGTGACTTAGGGAGAACCTGTCTCAAAAAAAAAAAAAAAATGCCTGAGGATGTAGCTCAATGCAAATGTCCTGGGTTTAACCTCCAGTAGAAAAAAGAAAGAAGAGAAAAAAGAGAAAATAATAAAAAAGAAAAGAAAGAGAGCGAGTTGAGTTTTGGAGTGGAATCATAGAAAAATATTGGTAATTACCTGAAAACCTTATTTAAACACCTTTCCTTTTCAACCTATGTATTTCTATGAAGCTGAATATTCTTAGTATTCTACCACCAAAACAATATACATTGGTAGATTGAGTACAATTTTGTTTTTATTAAGTCAGATATTAAAAGATTTGTAAAAACTTAAAAGTGTCAATTTTCTTGCTAATTTTTTTGTTTTGGAAAATACAGTTAAGTTTTATAAAAATACATATATTAATATACAATGGGCTTACTATTATTATATTTATGAATTAAAATTTAGTTTTTCCAGTTGTAACTTGTAATAAGATAAATATTGACATATGCAACCAATATAAACAACAAATCTTTTTAATAATCAAGATTCTTTGTTATGTTTTGGTTTTTGGCAGTACTAGGGATTTAAATCAGGACTTTCACAATGAGATACTCACATCCCAGCCCTTTTTATTTTTTCTTTTGAGACAGGGTCTTGCTAAGTTGCTCAGATGGGACTTGAATTTACAATCCTCTGCCCCTCCTCCCAAAATGCTGGGATTACAGGAGTGTACCACCAGGCCTGAGGATCCTCAAGATTCTTTATAGAGCAGGGGGCCACTGTTTAGGTTATCTTATACGGTAATACCTTGGTTCACGAGCGCTTCTATTCACGAACAATTAGGTTCTCAAACAAGTGTTGGACAAAATTTTGCTTCCGTTCATAAACTCCACATCCAGTGACAAATATAACCACAGCCATCTTCCCTACACAAACACAACTGTGGCCATCTTCCCCAAAATCGTAAAACAAATTAAGTGCATGAACCAAGGTACTATACCACTGTATTAGTTAGCTTCTTCACCCACTAAATTTTATATGTGGCTCTGTACCTCTACTCCCTTATACATAATATCCCCTAATCTAGATTTCTTCCTGACTGGTAGTGGGGAGGGATCTGAGAGTCCACTTTTTCTCCATAGAGATTTCCAAACCTGACATCCTTCTTGTTGTGTCAGTCAGCATGCTTCCTACTGGCTCTCCCAAGGAAGGCACCTAAATTCAGTTTTGTGTATTCTACTAAGAAAATTTCCACCCATGTTACTACCATTCCAACATTTCAAATTCTGTATCTTGCTTCTCTGTCATATCCTCTGCCATTCCTTTAACTTTATGAGTTTATCAATCTTAAAATTTCTTTTCGGTTACATTAGTGGAGATTTGGATGGCAGCAGATATAGAAGTATATATTTGAGTGTACTATGTGTTGACTTTGGTGTACGTGCCAATATGCGGAAGCTAGTGATTGCTATCTATTCATTTTAATGCTTTAAAAACATCAAATTAAAGAAGTAAAATTCTTCAAAAACATTAGAAACATTTAATAGAAAGAGGATATTCACAATATGTCTTACATATTTTCATCTAAAATATCTGAATTTTTCTTTATTATTTAATTATTTAAAAGCAATCAACAAAATTTCCAGAATTTTGGGAAAATGGGTCTGTTTAATAAAATAAAGATCTGTAAAACAAAACAACAAAAAAAGCCTGCTGATGTTCATATCTGAATTAGCTGCATTGTTCATCTAACCAATTTATAAACCAACATGGCTTTAGTTCACTTTTAAGCTTATTTTATCTATAGCTTCCAAATGAAAATAGTGAGACTTTGGAATTAAGTATTGACAGCTTCATATTTAAATATACTTAATAACTGTGCTAGCCATTCAGGATTAAACAATCAATAAGATATCATCCCAGTCCTCAACACATTTGGGGGAATAAAACAGATAAACAAACAGAACTATTTCCTGCATCAGGCATTCATATTCTGAAACAGTTTCCTGTATCTGTCAAACAGTGAAATTCTACCTGATGAACCCCCTTGACAATGACTTTGTTTTATGCATATGATATTTTTTATTTATTATGCTGTATCACACAGAGATGTATATGTAAACATACATATATATGTAAACATAAACATGTTTGTATGCATCTGTACAGAATCTGAGTACCATATCTATCTAACATCTTTAATCTGAAGCAAACTGTAATATGCTAAGTAACAATAAAAATAGTAGTTAACATTTTTGATCATTACTAGATGTCCAATATTGTTCTAAGTGCCCAACACATAGCCATGTTGTTTATTGGTCACAGCAATCTCTCTGAGTATTAGTACAATTGGTATACCCATTTTGTAGATGAGAGAAACTGAACACAGAAGTCTGATGATTTGCCAAGGGTTATAGAGCCAAGAAATGGCAAGGCTAGGCTTTGAACTCAGAAGTCTAACCACGGAGCTCCATGTGGTATGAAGGCAGAGAGCACATTTATATGTTTCCATATTTTCTGTCCTCCATGATGGCATTGGAAGATAGTCTGACGTACATATACAATGCCCCCTAACATTTGTCTGGTTACTTAGAAGCTACAAAGAACTTTAGCCTACATTATCCCATCTGACCCTCAGAGGAGCTCTACCTAACAATCAGGGATCGTGTTCACATTGTGGAGATGGGGAGCTCCATCATTTGTGACTGAGAGATATAATTTTAGGGATTCTACTTCTTAAAGTACAAAATAGATCATACTTGCTAATAATAACATTTAGTATTTAATCCCATTCAAATGTTTAGTTTTGCAAGTTTAGTTGCTGCCAAATACATCCAGAGAATTAGGAGAGCAGCAATAGGACAACACCTTGCGGCCATTTACCTTTAGAGGTTCTCTGAAAAAAATCCCGTGGTTATTTAATGCTAATAGCAGGTATGACAGGCCACCTGCCTAAGGAGAGAATTTAGGAGGCAAATTTGCTTAGCACAGAACCTGACAATGCCCAATAAATAATCTTTGCCTCTGCCAAAATGGTTTTCCCTTCATTTCTAGTAGATTTGACGAATATTTATTGAATGTGGAAGTGCTTGCTCTCCTTCCAGCTTTGAGCTTCTGACCCATTCTTGGGCTCTCTCTTCTTCCCACACCATTCAAATCATCCTTCAATTTCTATAGGTGAATTTTTTGTGTGGAAGGAACCCAGTGCTATCACCAATGGTTCTCAACAACTCCCAGTGATATTTGTGAACAATCACTGATTTCTTTGGACCACTCAATATCATACATTAGTACTGGCATCTCATTGCCTTTTAGAATCTATTATAGATGTAACAACCCTTTGCTTCATGGTTTTTCTCTTCATGAGATGCAGAGTAGCATAAAAGGAAAAAATATGAGCTTTGATTCCCATGGAATTGTCCTTGGGTTGTTTCCATTACTTACTATGTGTGTGGTCTAGAATGAGTTTCATAACAGCGACATATAGATTTTTATTCATTAGTCTTCCTCTAAACATTTATTCCAAGTTAGTTTTTCTAAAAATAAAAATATTTATTTGTATATTAAATAGAAGATGTGTATGTCAACCTTACAATAATAAAAACATTGCAACAAACTAAGTCTACAACATCAAGGGACATCATGGTATATACTGTATGCTTTATACCCTAAAATATATTGTTCATTTGTTATGAACGATTATAAAGGCTTTTCTTGGGGGCCGGGGATTTAGCTCAGTGGTTTCGCTGCCTGCTGTGCAAGTGCAAGGACCCGAGTTTGATCCCCGGTGCCAAAAAAAAAAAAAAAAGGCTTTTCTTGTGTATATTTACCTATTTAGGAAATAAGTTAAAAACAGATCTATTCACTATGACTGGAAATTTGTAAATTATGCACACTTATTAGTAACTAGAAGAAAATACAAAATGAATAGTTTCATTGATATAGGTGACAGACTGGTGGACAAATATTTTAATTTTAATATTAACATTGTGATAATTTTATGCAATAAATAGTAATTTTAAAATAATGTCCTTAAAATTATGTATGTTAACACTATTTATGTAAAAGAAATAGCAATTTAAAATAGATTTGCACTTAACTTATTCCATTTAACTGGGATAAAACTGGATCATTGCCTTCATAATGGACAAATAATGTGAGGAAAATGTGCTCCAGAAAATGAGACATTGGATAAATGAAATTTTACTTAATGTTTATGTTTGTTGAGTTTTTGACTCAGAATTAGAATATAGATCCTTGGTAATATCTAGTACAATTCACTCTCCCACCACATGCCACAGTGTCTGTCTCCTTTATATCATGAAAAAGGTGGTGTTGTGGACTGAACTTCATCCACCCTAAATATATTTAATATCTTACCTACCTATATCCCAGAATATGTCTGTACAGTTGTTCCTTGGAATCCAAGGAGATTGGTTCCAGGACCCCCATGGATACAAAAATCTGCGTGTACACAATTTCCTTAAATAAAATAGGGTTGTACTTACATTTAATCTATGTGCATCCTCCAATATATTTTAAATCATCTCTAGGTTACTCCTAATAACTGGTAAAATGTAAACACTATGTAAATAATTGTTGCAGTTTATTGTTTAGAGAAAAGATCAAGAAAAGTCTGTACATGTTCAGTATAGACAGTTTTGTTTGGAATATTTTTGGTTTATGTTTGGTCGAATCTATGGGTGTGGAACCTGTGGATATGGAAGGCTGATTGCATTTGGAGACAGAACCTTTAAAGTGTGATTATGTTTTATGAGGTTGTTAGCATGGGTCTTAATCCAACCTGACTAATGTTCTCATAATAAGAGATTTGGACACACAGAGGATACAAGGGCTGTGTATGCCCAAAGGAGAGATCTTGTGAGGACAGAAATAAGGTGGCCATCTGCAAACCAAGGAACAAAGGCCTCAGAAGAAACCAATTCTGCAGATACCTTGTCTCAGGCTTCTAACCTTTAAAACGGAGAAAATGAAGTGTGGCTGCTTAAACTACCTAGTCTGTGGCATTTTCCTATAATGTCCCTAACAGGCTAATATGAGTGGTTATTTGGCCTTTGGTTAATTTCTTCAGTGACAGAAGCCTATGACCTGCCAAGGCCACCCAATTATATAGTAGGTCTAATTAATTTTTTTACAGATCTGATATTGAGCCAACATTTTCTTCCCTATAACTGCTCCTTCATGGACGTAATCCTGGCCTCTACAGTCATACAGTAAATCTAATCTTCCAAATGATGTTTCTCAAATAATCTGAAGTTAATTACTTCCCCATTGACTGTTTTTCAGGAATTTCCCCCCTTCCACTCTGAGTTCCTGTCATTGTACTTAGTTCTGAGTTTTTAAACTTTCTCCTTATGATGAATATTTTTTTCAATCTAATAGACATCCCTTTTAAGGATACTTTGAAAGTGTTTTCAGATATTTTGATCACTGGTGTATCAAGTAGGTCTATTACTTTGGGGGAGTTTGAAATTTATGGTGAGAGAAGGAATCAGCAATTTGCATAATCTTTTTTTCCTGAGATGTATAAAACAGAGGAATAATCACCCGTGCAAAGTAGAAACAAGAATTAACACCCTAACTCCTTTCAAATACGCAAAAACCATCATTCATTCTTTGTGCTTATAGAATGTAATCTGCTTTTCTCTACCACATATAATATAAATGTTACATATTTTAAAACCATTTAAAATATTTGGTGACTTAATATAAAAACTAGTATTAATAAATATACATTTTTAATTTTAGAAATTCCAATAACCATAGTAATACTGTACCTGTTATTTGTAAGAATCATTCATTTAATAATACTGAGTCAGTATCTGTTATGTGGAAGGGTGATTCAGGATAAAATTTAGACACCATTTGTATTTGTGTGAATGGTCAACAGTTCAGTCCATTGCTGAGCATATTACATTTATAATTTTTGCATCTCCTTTAAGACATGGTTACACAACTGTGTATTTTAAAATAGACTACTTTTATGTGTCCTCTCTTTGATCTTGTCCTTCTAGCCAGTCTATGGTACAGTACTTGTTAGTGATCCTGGCTGGTGAAATGTCAGTGGATGACCTCACAGCAGTGTGTAATTTTCAGGTTGCAACCCCAAAAACAGTCAGAACGAGCTTCCTCAAACTCAGAAAATGTATACCCCCAAGACTCAATTTAAAAACAGACTTTCTGAATGATGTATGCTTCTCCTCAAGCTCATGCCTAATGGCCATTCTTTCACACTGGGCAGTGTCACAGGTTTTGAACTCTGGGAAAGACCAGAAAGCCCTTTATCAACTGCTGTTGAATCACTCTCAGAATCTGAATGAAGTTCATAATTTCATTGTTCATAGAGAATTGAATGCTACTAGTTGGTAAAAGCATTTGAAGCTTTCTTTATTCTATGAACAAATGAGTATCATGTTTACAGTAACTTCCCAACTCTATGAGGAGATCCAGGGCTTTGCCACTCTGTGATTGTACACTGGTAGCATCACGTCCCTGAAATCCAGAATATCAGGCGGTACCCCAAACCTGTTGAATGTCATGAGCATTTTTTATTTTTTATTTTTTTGCAGTACTGGGGATTGAACTCCGGACCTTGGGCTTGTGAGGCAGGTGTGGCACCATTGAGCTAAATCCCCAGCCCTGTCATGAGCATTTTGACAACCAGGTGATTTTTCATGAACAGTAAAGTTGAGATGCACTGGTCTCGAGGCACAGTTCCTAAAATTGTCTAAGGGAGCAGTCATACTTATTAGCTGTTAGTTTCACAGTTTCAACATTAAAGCATACTACATTTCTTTCAATTATGTCATATCTTTGTAAAGTCGTGGTTTTGCCAGGTTCAATGAGAAAAACAACTTCCACGCTAAAACTAATAGGGAAAAGGAAATGAAAATGATAATGTCCAATTAGCTTTCATGTTTTGAAACACTGAGCAGTGCCCAAAAGCAAACATATCCCTTGAACCACTGGGGGTACAAAAAATGAAGGAGATTTGGGAACGTCTGATCTAGAGCACTGTTTAAAAAAGCGCAATATGAAGGACACTCCATTGTCATATGACTTTAGGAAATGCTGCATGGTTATCCCCTTTTAAAGAGACATGCTCAAGGCAAGGGGCCTGAGGTTCAGTGTCATTACAGAAGGAACTAAGAGAAAGTAAGAAAGAATACCAGACACATGCCCCAGTGAAACTTAAGGGTGAATCTTTTAGAAGAGTCAATATCAAAGTACTCATGGACTCACCCCATCATAAAAGGGAGAACAATTCTAAAGATGAGGCTCCTATTACAGTATCAAATTTGATTGAAATAGCCCAGGAATTTGGGGGTCAACTGACTCTAGATCAAAAACATTTAGTAACTATAATTTAGGAAGTAGACATGAATGCCTCAGGTAATAATAAGAAGAATGACACCAACATTAATGTAACCAATGGTAATAACAATTGCAATAATAATAATAACATGAAATTTTATTGTTTCAGCCACTGTTTAAATAATATATATTTATATGTATCCTAAATTTCTTTCATTCACTCCATAACCACTTTAAATGCCCTCTATGTTGAAGTTACTATAGTACAAAATAGGCAAAAATACCTGCTCTTATGAGCTTTATTTTAGTGCAGAAAGACAATAACTGATAGAAAAATAGTAACTTTTATAGTGTATTGAAAAGTGAGAACTGATATAAAAAATAATAGAGCAAGCAGAATCATTAGGAGTGCTGGAGAAGGTAGAGGTCAATTTGTGTTTACTAAGTAGAGAAACTAGAATTGACCATAGTGAGAAAGCAAGATTAAAGCAAAGACTTGAAAGGAAAGGTGTATCAGCAGGCGGGTATCTAGGGGAGGAGGTTAATATCTGTGGGAACTACAGTAGTAAAGGCCCAAATGCAGAAATGTCTCTCTTATGACCAGGATCAGCAAAATCAATCAGTGTGTATACTGCCCAAGTAAAATGAGGAGGGAGAGAAGACAAAATCAGCCTAAGTGGGTGGAGTAGCATGTAGACCTCATTTAAGAACCTCTGAATTTAATGTGAAGTTATTGCATGGTTTTGATTAAATAAGATATTTAGTTTTACCAAATTGGAAACAGAACACTGTGGCAGCCATATTGGCAATGGATTTGTGGGATAGGAAAACTAATACATAGGAGTACACATGCATAGAAGTAATGATGGTGGTGAGGAAAAAAGTGGATATTCATAGAGGCAATGAAAAGTGGTCAAATTATAGATTTTGTGTGTGTGTGTGTGTGTGTGTGTGTGTGTGCAGTTCTTCCATTTTTAAAATTTAAAAATTTTAAAAGACAAATTTTTTATTGAAAGAACAAAGAAATTAAATAATTTCCCAAAGTTACAAAGCTAATATATGGCAGGATTTGGAATCAAACATAGGCAGTCCTCTATGTTTAAGGTACTATAAACAAAAGAGACAAAATTTGGAATAGTAGACCTGAGAACTACTTCATACACAGTATTATTGCCTGATCTATTAAAAGAGATGGTGTCAGAGCTTTCTAGTAATTATGCCTGCAAGGCAGTGACTTTCTATGATTGGAGGGTCCTAAGTAGAAAATAGAAAGGCATTTTTCTGTGATTAGTAAGGGAGCTTCATGCATGCAGATGGAGGTTTAATAAAATGACTTTCAGGCTGCTTCCAACTCTTAAGATTCTGTGATTCCTAAATATAGAATGACACAGTTTATGTTGTTTGTCAGGAGGTGTTGACAACTAAAAATTGCTATGATTTTGAAAACCATTTTCTTGCTTTCATCTAGTTTACCAAAGTGTAAACAATGCTAGATTTTTGCCTCTATCCTCAAGAATAGGGGGAATCTTAATGTATCTGACAAATGTGTTGTGACTCAAGATGAACCCACAAGATTGCCCTTTTATATGAAAATTTAAAACATTCGTGTATTTGCACAGTGAAAGCCATTGTTAGGTAGTTTGGAGAATATAAAATTATAAAATAATGGATGGTTTTCATTAGGATTTTCTGTGATCACTCCATAAAACCCTTCACTATTCTTATGTCTAGAAGGATTTGTTCATGGCTCATACTTTCAAGGTGCTAAACCTGGTATGTGTGTGTTCATTACATGCTCCTGAAGTGTTATATTGTGTTTCTATTTATTAAAAGTACATAGCTTTGAGCTGGGTGTGGTGGTTCATGCCTGTAATCCCAGCACTCAGGAGGCTGAGACAGGAGGATCACCACGAGTTCAAGGCCAGCCTGGGCTACGTAATGAGTTCAGGGCCAGCCTAAACTAAGAAGTGAGAGCCTGTCTCTACAACAACAACAAAAAATACATAGCTTTGTACCTGTTCTAGCAGGGCTCATGTGCTATGGTGTTATCCAAAAATATGACCTCATCTATATATTTTTAAATGTTCTTTATCATAATGTCAAAGTGTTCTGAGCTGAATGTACAAGATCCACAGAATCTACCCAAGTACAGCTAGACCATTTAGTGGGGCAGGGAATACATCACTCTGAGAACAACTTTTTGAGATACTTCTAGTTATACTAAGAAAAGATTAGACAGATCCAATGGATGTACATCGTTTGGTAGAATTAAGAAGAATCAAAAGGATATGGATCTAGAGTCTGACAATTGACAAAGAAATGCCAGGGACCCTATTTGGGAAGAGATGTTCTTGAAATTCAACCTATCTCTGAAGGTGAGAAGTTGTAAATTATTATGATTTGCCTGAATTTGAGTATATGTGGAGTGACATTGTTTACTCTTTTTAAAGAAAGAAGACTATCCCCCCACCCGCAAAAAAAAGGAAAGGAAAAAGAAATCTGCTCTCTCACATAATACTGTCTATAGAATGGAATCTGTGATACTGCCTAGACTGATTCTGTCTTAAAAATGTAAAACGTATGTGTGTGTGTGTGTGTGTTTGTGTGTGTGCACTTTCATAATGCACATGTCCCAAGACCGAACAAAGAGCCATTAGTTACTTGAGGTAATTTACCAGTCAACTGTAGAGCATAAGTTCACATCTTAATGGTGACTTCTTGTCATTTGGGACTGTTTGAATGGCATATCAAAGGAAGAGGATTTCAAACAAGATGTCTAAATTTAGTTAAAAAAAAAAAAAAACCTTCCCCCTCATGGTTTTGCTTTGTATTTCTTTTGGAGCACCATCGACCTAATAGATAGCACTAAGAAGCTCAGGTGCAGTACTGTACTATTTGAAAAGCTGTGGCTTTCTTTCAGGCTTTGTCTAATACTAGAAACTAATATCTGACCCATGAAATAAGACCATATCAGCCTTATCTCTTGCAAGTAAAATTTTAATCTCACTTGGATTCTTGTTGTTTTATTCTTAGTGCAATTTTAGTGAACTGTTGTTTTGTGTTTCTTCATACCTAGCATGCAACCTGTGTACTCTCTTAGAATATTAAGTTGCCTTCTATAATTCCCAAAAATTAATTGTGGAAAAAGTTTTGCTTTATAAATGTGTACATGTAGAGAACTAGCACCCTCTAGTGTATTAAAAGCCCCCAAAGATTTCATCTGACATTTAATAAGCTAATAACAACAAACAGTAATGTGCTGTAATGGACAGACATTAACTTTTCCCACTAGCATTATGTTATAACTTCTTTAAGCACAGGGGAAGCTTTCTTTAAAGTTAATAAAAGTAATAAATGTACTAAAATGATGGAAATCATATTTCAAATATTGAAACTAAAATTAGAAAATTATCATTGGCATTTCAACTGTTGATAATACTTTAAGACTGAAAAATAAAACAGAGTAACCTATGGTTATGTTGCTAGTTTTCTAAATTCCGCCTCTTTTGGAAAATTTCAGCAACATAATTAATTGTTTGTGGAAGACTATAAAACTGAAAATGTTTAGGATTTTTCTTCTTCTGGTGACTGCTATACTCATGTGTTGCCTAATGAAACTGTAAACTGAAAATTATAGCTTCATTCCAGAGAGTGAGAGGACTTATTCCAACAGATGGCATCAAAACACCGGTCTAAACTGTATGATCGCTGATTGTTAATTGCATCTGTAAAACAATCCTTTTAAACAGAGTAATGCACTTTATCATACAGATTATAGTTCTATGCCTTTTGGTTTCTCAATGTGTGTTAACATTTTCTGCTCCAGTGTAAGATTTAGTGCTTGCCTAATTATCAGATTAAACAACAGACAACAGTGACTCAATCATTTTAAGGAAACATGCACAAGGGAGTATGAATCACACTTTTTGGGACATGCTATTTGAGAAATATGTGGTTTTTTAATTAGGATACACAAATCGAAAGAATGGGTAGATTCTACTCATCAAATTAAAACAGTGGAAATTTATAAAAACATCTTGAACATATATTGTATTTTAAAATACATCTCACTATAGGTGAAAATATATTTTGTTCATATAGATCTTTTAAGGGAAAGGAAAAATTTGAAAATACAGAAACACATGATAAAGGATAAGATAAAGTTTTTTGAAATACATAGATTCCCATCTATAGTAGTTTCAGTGAAATCCCGTGTAAAAGTGGAGGGGTAGGTTTGGTGACATCCTGAAGACTCTTTCAGCTAGACTTTTCCATGTCATGGGTGGCACTGGGAAGATAAAATATAAAGACTATTTTGAAATAGTTTTGTTGGTCTTCAGCCTGGGTCATCTAAAACTGGGAGCCTGAAGTTGAAAGATACGGTGAAAATAATTAACATCCATGTTGTCATGAGGCAGCCTTTTGGTTTACGGGTATAGCAACAGGTTTTCCTCTGTACATGTAACATAGAAAGTATGAAGGAAATTAATGGCTATCAAAGTCCTCCTGCCATTTTTTGTCCTATCCACTGGAAAAGGAAGATGGAAGAGTAAACTTGCTTGTTGAACTGGAAATAGCCACTTAGTAAGTCAACTTGGGACATATGATCCTATTTCTAAGTTTTCAGGTATCTTTATCTGATACATAAATGCCATTAAGATAATACTTCATTTAGGAAGGACTGCTTATCCAACATGATGAACGACAGGATTCTAGAGAGAAAACCTCAAATCTGAGAACATGAATATAACCACAGAGGACATCTAAGCATCAAATAACATATCTTTAAAACTCTTTAGTAAACTCTCAGAGTACACTTTTTTTAAATTTTGAAAAGAATTCTAACCATTTTTTTCCTGATTTTTAGGCCTACAACAGATTAGAAAGACAAATTACTGGTGGTAAGCACAAGGAGAAACATCTGGTACCTCACACTGAAGAAAAGTTGCAAAAATTGTACTAATAATGACATAAATATTGATTATGGAGGATAGATAGCAACATGGGATATCCCAGGTAACACCATCTCAACCAAGTGATCATAATTATCACCAAGAATAAGATATATCTAGGCTTTAATTTGACACTGTAATCAATTTGAAAATTGAGCAATTGATTCAAGGCATTTTTTCACTCCTTGATTCTGATATCATGTAGGAATAGGCAATTCAAATGATTTCTTCAAAGGTTATCTTGTACTTCTGTTGTACAAATAAAAGTGAGATATTTGAGTATTGGCAAGTAAATTAGTGTTAATCAAGCCATAATCTAGAGGTTCAAATCCATCTACTAAAATCTCATGTTTTTCACTGAAGAGTGATAGTCAGATCTTTCACCAAAATCCATGCAAGATGGTCATGATTTGAACAAAGAAAGGATGGGGAGCTCTCATGTCCAGGGCAACTTCTTAAGTTATAGAATTGTCCTTTTTATTAGCCTATCATTTAGCAAATACCTCATAAGTCCGCATTGCTTTAAGTTACACTATTATATTTCATTAGCTGAGAGAAGTTTTAAACAAGTATTTCTTGAAAACCCACCATGTACCCAATGCTAGATGAGGTGCTATTGGATTCAGACATATGCTCCAGTTCTTTGTGTAAGAAAGTCTTTCAAGGCCTCATGGGAGGTTTGCAAGATTAAAGAACACATCCAATGGCAGAACACAATTATACATACTTAAGTGTTTATACCAATTGTTTCCAACCTCCCTGAGATTTAAAAACTATTAAATGGTTAACAGACTTTATATGGTAGCTTATATATGTTTGCTACTTGTAACTGGGATAAATATGAGGGAAAATACCAGGATAAATTATTTTTAAATGTGTATTTTATTTACCACAGTAGAGTCTACTCTTGCAAAATATGAAATACATGAGAGTGGCATATAATTTAGTATATGCTTTGGTGCACACAGGGAGTGAAAGACCCAGTTATTCTTCCTGTTTCCTACCCTTTCTCATGGGGCTTGCTCTTAGGCTGTGATCCAGGCTGCTGGAGCACAAACACTGCAGGAATCCAAGTGAAGAAGGCTGGCATTGCCAGAACCATCATCAGAGCCCCCAGTGGGGCTTACAGTATTTAGCCTCAGAGATTTGAGAAGGACAGAGTATACCCAAAGACAGCTATGGAGAGCAGGAATGAGGTACATAAATTGAGAGACAATGAAGAGCCAAAACTTGTCACAGGGAGCTGGTGCTGGGTAGCTAGAAAAAATTAAATTGGTTAAATGAGGCAAACAGCAATTATGGAGATTCTTAAAATCCAAGCACAGGAACTACAAGTTTCTATTAAGGCAGAGTGCTGGACCAAGACTTAAAGGACTGGGTTATAATCCTGGCTCTACTAATTATTAGCCTTCGGCAAGTTAAATTTTGGTGCCTCAGTTGTCATCATCGGTACAACTGCGATAATAATACATACCACTCAGGGAAGAGAGCATCTGTGAAATTTCCTAGTGGGCTTTCAGTCTATTTGGGTTGAATCCGAAATAGGGAACTATCTAATATTATTGAGCAGGAAATCAGCATGATGAAAGTGATATATTAAAGAAGATTAGTTTGGCAGCTATGTTCAGAGTTGGATTAGAGTCAGGGAAGCCAATGAGCAAATTGTCCCAGTGATCCAGACTCAAAGACTGTGAAAATGGGGACAAAAGGAGGTTGAGATGAAAACTGATTGGATTTTCAGTTTGATAAGGTATCAGGGATGAGATGAATCAAAAATGATTTTGAGGTTTTAAGTGGCTAGGAAGTATGGAAGGATGGCTGAAACACTGAAAAATAAAAGAGAAATGGAAAGGAAGCTGAATTTGGAGAAAGGACATTACATATGGGCATGGTGAATAGTCTGTGAGAATGAACAGGCAAGTAGTGTTTGACTGTAAATATTGGGAATATCCAATTGGAGTCAAGGTGAAGTCTGTGCTCTAGACAACAAGGTGGGAGTTCTGAAGTCCAGTGATGACAGCTGAGCTGGGAGATAGGTGTTACTTAATGGACATTATGAAAAGGGAAAGGAAAAAACAGAGACCTAGGTTCGAGCCTCTTGAGAAACTATTGGAAAGGCCAATGAATTCATTATTCTGTAGAGAATAAAAGATGAATTGAATTTTGTTCCTGTCATGGGGTATTTAATTTACAATAATGTTTTTGTTTGTTTTAGAATTCATATGGGCCAAAGATATATAATTATATTTTTTCCTCACAAGAGAATGATGGCTCATTTACAGCTCGCCTCTTAAGTGAGGTATTAGAAAAGACTCCAGTTGGGTCCTTCTTTCTGAGTTACAATGGGGAAATGTAATAAGGTTGTTGGGATTAATGACCACTGAGTGCTGGGACACTCAGCAGGCATGTTACCACTGGGGCACATTTGGTGTTCAAAACCCTTCATGATCTGAATTCTTCCCAGCATCATGCAGTATTACCTAGCTCCCTCCAGCTGGACAGGTATAGACTCCAACATGCCAGATCTTATGCTAGTGCTGAACCCTTGGAATGCTCTTCTCTTTGAGTCCTGTTCTTTTGAAATCCTGTAAGACCCAGTTCCAATATTTCATCTCTCCTAAGACTGTTTCTGTTCTCCTAGCAAGGAGGAAGTCCAACTTTTACTTGTGTTTCCACATCTGCAAAACCCTTCTTCCAGTCTATTTTGCATTGTTGTCACTGTTCCCACTCTTGTGTCTCCCACACGACTGAGCTGCCAACAGCAGGGGAGGCATCTGACTCAAGTGCACACCCCACACAACACCTGGCTTTGTCTTTCATGGACTCCTTGTTAAAGTGAGAAGAGGATGACATTTTTCACAGCAACATTTTAGTGACTCAAAAGAAAAGCAGCCACTGGAAAGCAGGAAGAAGAAGAGTCCCCTGTCTATAATGGGAAATAGGAGTGAACAGGAAGAAGGGCTGGTCATAGTTATAGGTAAATAGCCATTTCTGTAGGTGGCCGAGGAGAAAGATGTGGGAGGTTCCTGGAAAATAACCATGCAAGTCTGACCTCCTGTGAAGCCCTGAACCTTGAAGGTTGGAAGTGAGGGTTAAGGATGTAACTGCTCTATGGAGTTTTAGGTAATATGATAAATTTTAGGAGCATGATTCAGTCAGGATGACCTAGCTATACAGGATATTGGCAATAGGTTATAGAGGCCCAGAGGGGGGGAATGAGGAGTCATGAGGTGGACTGAAAAGAGGAGAGTCCATTCCATGTGTAAAAATTGAATATTGATGACTTAAAACATGAAAATAGACTATAGGATATGGTCTATTTTTATTTATTTATTTTTTATTAAAAATTTTTGGTACTGGGGATCAAACTCGGGACCTTGCCCTTGCGAGACAGGTGGTGGAACCACTGAGCTAAATCCCTGGCCTGATATAGTCTATTTTTATAATGCAAGAAAATAAAGGGATTATTTTGGAAAGGAGAAAATACATCTCAGGCTTGGTTAATCTATCCCCCAAATTATCAGATGAGTAATAACCTATCACATTTGGTTACAGCTACAGAGCCTTCAATTAACTGGAGGCTGAACATTTAAATTTGATTAAATAAGGTGACTTGTAATAATACAGGCAATTAGCCTGTAGAATGTGCAGGTGGAGAATGAGAAAGAGGAAACAATGCTGCATTTGAAAGCTGGTTTTACTGATATTTAATATAATACCTTATGCTTTTGTGGCGATTTTCAATTTAAAATGCTCCTTAATCTTCATTATCTCATTTGAGCCTCGCTTTCCCCTGTTGGGCAGGTAAAGAAAGCTGTGCTCACACCTGGACTTCCTATGTTGCTTTCACAGCACTCTGTTACCCATCACATGAATGTAAAAATAAGAATTCTTAACTGTCATTCAAATAATACATGACAGGGTGGTTTGGCATAAGCTATTTGAACACAAATGGCTTTATTTACTTTTGCAACTATTGCACATACCAAGTGACCACAGTATGTTGTGCCTGGTATTTATCCACTAACATTGGGAAACCAATGAACCATTGAAAATTTTTCCTTGGCATCCTAGTTGTGTCCGGAAGGTATCTGAAAGGAAACTTGGTGGAGGAATGGATAGAGAAAGAAGGAAGGACAGGCCTACGGAACTCTAGTCCCTTTAGCCTCAGGAGCTCTCTTTTCTCTCCTATATGTTGTTATGAGCAGAATTATAAACCCCACCTATTCCATTCATGTGCTGATGTCCTAACCTGCGGTACTGCAGGATGTGGATGTATTTAGAGAAAGAGTCTTTAAAGAGGTAACCTGAGGTCTTACAAATGAACCTTAATCCAGTAGGATTGGTGTCCTTATAAGAAGCGGAGATTTGAAAATAGACACATAGAGAGGGAAAATCATGTAAAGACACCAGGTGAAAGCAACCGCTATGGTGACCCTCAAAATTCATGTGTTGGAACCTAATGGCCCGTGTAATAGTATAAAGAGGTGGAGTGCATTTGCTGAGGATGCAGCTCAGAGGTAGAGCACTTGCCTAACATGTGCAACGCCTTGGTTCCACCCCTAGCACTGCAAAAAAGATGTCTTTAGGAGAGCAAAAGGGATTGCCAACCTTATAAAGGGGCTGGAGGGAATAAGCAAGGCCCATTTTTCTCTTCTGCCACATAGGGTTGCAGTGTTCTCTAATTTTTGTACTTCTCTGCTTTTCCACCATCTGAGGCATCTAGACAGTGCCATCTGTGACAAATGGGCCTTTATCAGACATGAATCTACTGGAAACTTGATCTTGAACTTCTCATCCTCCATAGCTGTGTGCAATAGATTTATGTTCTTTCTAAACTATCCAGGCTCTGAGTTTTGTAATAGCACCAGAAATGAACTAAGACAGTGGATATTTCTACAATCTCAGAAAACAGGCATCAGAAGGAATCAACCTTGATGATACTTTGATTTTGAACTTCTAGCCCGTAGAATTATGAGGAAATAAATTTGTGTTGTTTAAGCCACCAGTGTGTGGCACTTTGTGATGGTATTCCTAGAAAACTAATACATTAAGGTTCTGAAGAGAGTTTGAGAGAAGGAAAAAATTAAGCGTTCATGTACTTAAGAGTTATAAAATTGAAATTCTGTGACATAAAGCTTTCATCCCTGAGAGACAGATAAATGCCTTTTTATCTTTAAATTACATAACCATCTGTAAGTAAAGGGTCTGTTTGAGGAGACCAAGCCTATAGCCTTATTGGGGAAATAGATCAAAATAGCTCCTACATTTTGTTATTTTCCAGCCCTAGAATATTAAGAATCAGTTTAAGCAAACATTGTATCTTGGTAACACTGTTCTGAAAAAAAAAAAGTATCAAATGATTCCTAAGCCACTCTGGCACAAACTTATTCAATGAGTAGTTAGTTCCTCACTCTTCTGGACTCTGGGCATCTTCCAGGGTCCATGAAGCAAAAAACCAAAATCATTTCCCAACAGCACAAAATAAAACAATATACATAAGCATAACCCCAAACCTGTGGGGAAGAATTTTAGATCTATTACTACCACTATTTGTTTCAAAATTGTCCTGGCTTCCCAGGACCTGAGCAGATTGCCAACACTGAGAAGAAAAGCTAACTCACCAACAGTTTTTAGGATGGGTGGCATAACCATCATCAATTAAGGGTGCAACTTAGCAGTAGTTTCATTGTGAAGAAAACTTTTTTTGCATTTACAAAAGGAAACCAGTGGGAAAACTTATAATGAAACAGGTTCTAAAAGAGCTAGATGTAAACTTTGATATTTGAGATTCACTGTTATGTTTGCCCGTTTCTAAGTTTGTATCACTTGCAAATGAAGTCAATGTCAGATTTCTATCCTTTGTACCTGCTGCAACAACAATACAGAATCCACTCTGAAAGGCAAAGCATTTTGTATTTTCAAATTTGAAGCTAAATTTTATGTGATTTTGAATGGAATTAGAACATGAAACTTATTATTAAATTTTTAAAAATGTAAAAAAAGGCAAAACTATGTATTTACTGGCTTTCATAATAAACATTGTACAGCATTATTTAAGAGTATAAGTGTTTGAATCCTTTTATAAAGTGATCAGACAATTGTCTAATTAGGATGTAGAAAAAAGCACCATTTGTTTTCCTTACAGTGTAGAAAAATAATGCTTCACATGAAAGCATAACTTATTATGAATGATCTGTTGTGTCAGTATCTGGCAAATTTTTCAAATGGAAACAATTATGTGTAAATGTAAATACAAACTACCGATCATTGATCATATTCTGGTGATGGAATATTCAAGCTGCTTTTCTCACAGGATCATCCACCTAGGAAGTGCGGCGGCTAGCAACAACTATAACTGAAGTGAATATTTGATCATCTCACTGGCACTGAGAATCCTGGCAAAACCTTTTCCAACAGACAGGCCTATTGTTTATAGAAGGCCATTGATTACATTGGCTTTTGAGCCCAATACTGTTTAACTGAAGTATTGAAGTATATATGACCTGTCACCTTGAACCCCTAGAGTTGAGCAATGAAAGACACGAGTCAAGCTATATAAAAGACAGTCAAGAAGGTTATCTTCTTGGATACACTAGGAGCTGGCAGCCTGGCAGGAGTAGTTCTAAATTGTCATTTTTAGCCCTTTTTCAAAGGCAAGGATATGTTACCATCTTGCACCTACTGCCACAGAACACATTAGGTTTGCATAATCTATACTCCTCATGAGTGAAACTGACTACAGTATCAGGACAAAATACTACAATTCATTCTCTGTAAAGAGTCAAAATCAAATTCCCAATTTAGCCTGAGCACGCAGTTCACCAGTGTGAAGTCTACATCAGCATCTCTCTATGCCTTCCTGTATCATGATCATGCACTGTTCTTGAAATAACAGATACTTCCCAACTTTTTCAAGTTTGGTTTCTCACATTTGCTGGTATGTGGCTTCATAATTCAGAACACTTTTTTCTATATAAATATGGTTATGTATATTCCAATAAAAGCCAGTGCTCACTGGAGCTAATGTTGTCAAAATATTGGAAGACTTTGACTGTAGACAAAATCAGCATAAAACAAAATGCAATTGGAACTGGTTTATTTATCATGGTCATTGGTGTCTAAGGAAAAAGAGTTTTAATTTGCTTTTTAAGAAGATAAGTCAGAAAATGGGGATTTCTGGGCATTTGAAAGACCTTAAAAGATTGTGAGACTTAGAGATGCCAAGCTTAATGATGGAAGTGGTTTTCCTTTCTTTGATACAAATGCATCCTTCATTGTGCTCTAATGCTAATGCTTATCAATAATAATTAGTGTTGCTCCTTGGATTCAACCATGATGCATAAGGGGAGAGCCTGAGAGAGTGAGGAAGAAAAGTGTTACTAAGCAAATGAGCAAGGATTATATGTAATGAAAAGAGAAAAAAGCATTAAAGTTATGCAAACATGTATGTGAAAAAAAATTACCAGAAGGGAATTTACTTTCACGTTGAAATACAATGAAAAATTATCACACCTATCACCTCTTGGCCTGCAGGGGAAGGGAGACAAGTAGGGCAGGGGCCAGAGGTCTGACAGCTCCCTGTTACCAATGCCCAAGTGGTAGTATATTTTTGACAGCTTCCTGAAGTGGAAAAGTTACCAGGTGGTACTAATGGGAAAGGGCCAGAACCCACTGATCAGCTAAAAATAAACCCCAGGGCATTTGTAGCTTGGGGACAATTGGTGATAATATATATTCTAATATTACACTATTAAAAAAGATATTAGTGATGAGCACCATAGCCATTGCAATTTGTTGTTGCTTACTTACTACCTTCTAGTTTCTATGTTAGTACTTTTATAACATTACATTATTTAACCTCATTAACCTTGAAAGAGAGATATAACTATTCTTATTTTCCAGATAAGAAAAACAAAGTTATGTAAGTTTCTTGTCCAAGAGAAATGAGCTAGAAAATGGGTCAGTACTTGAGCCCTGAGCTAGTGGTACTCAAGCAATGCTCTCATCTGGGATGAAGGCCCTCTGATCCACACTGAGATTTTGTTCCATTCAAAGGGAAGAAAAAATTGTGTACTTTATATAGAGCTTGGCACAAAGGAAATATTCACTGAACATTGTGATTATTATCTACCCAAGTACAACATTGCTTTTTAAATACTAACACTGGGGCCTGGTATTTACTCTTGTTTTGCATCTTTCTACATTTTGGTTGTTTTTCTCTCTACCAGCCAGCTCACAGCTCTGCATTTCTAAGTTCTTGAAAGCCCATGGTTCCCTGTCATGTGCTTATCTGTCTGCAAACTGTCAGCAAAGGGACTTCCTGGATCATCAGAAGCACTCATTAAATATTTGTTCAATGGGAAGATTTAAATCAATGTCTAGATTACTTACTTTCAGCAGTGGAGGAAAATAAAAATTTACAAAAATTTTCCATGGAAAAATATTTGTACCTTAATATATTGCAATTTTAAATTATAAAGTAAGATGCCAGAAACCTAAGGTAAATTTTTTAAGCAGGGGCTTGGAGGGTGTTGGATATGTTATCATGTCTATGACACACCATTAGGTTTTCCAGTGTAAATAGTGCATTTCCATGTTTACACTAAACTAGCAACATGAAAAATTCAATTATTATTCTTTACTAGTTATATAACATACCTCATTTGCATTCTATTCTGTTGAATTCTATTTGCATTCTATGGCACTGTGCCTCTCGTCCTATATTTTTTAAAATTACATTTAGAAACAAGAGTGAATATTGTAGCTAAGCAAGTTCATAATCATGTTTCTGAGATTTAAATTCTGTCTTCTTTGCTCTGGCTGTGTATCCATTCATGGGTGTAGAAAACAAGAATATTTTATTCTTGTTCTGATATGTCCTACTAATACATGTTTATGGAAGAAAATTGCCATGGTTATTAAAAGAGTCTATGACATTTTCTAAAGAGTGTGGGTATTGCCCGCACAGCCTGGCTGAATTCCAATTTGGGTAATTACACTCTGCTGTCTGGTTACCTTAGCAATTCTCTCTCTCTTGCTCCATAGGCCCTCACGGTAGCTGAGCTCAGCTGAGATATTCCTGTTTGCCATCTTTAGTTTTAAATAATAGGAAAGGAGGAGTTCTGGTCTTTGAAGATTTATTTTCCATCTATTTTGATACACATTTAAAAATTTTGTTCACATTTTGAGGTATGTAGTGCTCGCTTCGACAGCACATATACTAAAATTGAAGTATGTAATAAAGCCTGGCTTTCTAATCAGAATTTTTCTTGGAGTAGAGGGGACAATATAATCAGGGAGAAAATTGTGATCCTTGATTTTTTTTCTCTATTCTTGATCATATTTATTATTCCTATGGAGATTGGAACAATTTTCTAAATTTATTTAATCTCCCCTGACACTAAACCTTCACAGCAATTTGCTGGAACTTCTGTTATTGTTCTTATGGTCTGTCTTCAAGTAGAGCCGCTTGTGGGTTTATCTTGGACCTCTGATAAATGCTAAATTTTTAGATTATAGGACCTCTCTATTTTTTCATCCTTCTGGAAACTTTCAGAGAATGATATATGGTAGCTGCTCATTAAATGATGAAAGAATGATACTCACTTTAGGTTAACATTTACCATTATCAATTGAGTCCATATTTTGGACACTAACTGACAATTTATTATGCAACTTAATAATTGATTTTTTCAATTGCAATATTTTGGTCCTTGGACAATGGCATTGGGATATTGTAACAGGTTTCCCTTAGAGACAGCTGACTTGCATCCAGTCACCCCCAATTTACTTCTAGAAAATTTAAGGGTCCCCAAAAAGCCAAGCCAGGATTGTTGCAAAATTATTGTTCTGACTGAAATCACAGTTTACTCTACAATGGAAAATCAAATTTGTTCAGAATGGATAATTCAGAGCAGAGAGCTCCCTGACTTTGATCCACTGCGCCAAAAGGAGTAGAGGACAATGGTCACAGGCAGGTGATACAGCTGCCTCATCCTTCCAACCCAAGCAGATTTTCTTTCTCCAACTCAAGGAAATGCCTTAGAAGAATTACTATAGAGGTAAACTTGAGTTGGTTTTAAGTTTTAAAATGCAAGCAATTAATAAGTATCTTTACCTTTTGTAAGAAGTAAAATTCTTGATACACACCCTTACTAGATTCCATGTGTTGCTTTATTGCAAATTTGAATTGTTCTCAGAGAACTCTAAGGCCTATCCTATACCTCTAAGCCTCATTCTGGGGACTTATTCATCCTGGGCCTGGTACTGTAGTAATACCAAATTGCTCTTCACTGCCTGCACAGTGGGCATTTCTTAGGCCTGGCGTGCCATCTTTCTAATCTCATCTGGCTGATACATACGCAGCCTTCAAGACTGAGTGAAAAGCCTAGAAGCATGGCTAGGTGCCCTTTCTTGTTTTATAGCATCCAAAGTTTATCTTGGTATGTATCCTTTTTATATTTAGAAATTATCTGTTTTTGTGTATGCCTTTTCTGTTACTGTTGATAGTACTGAACTAAAATTCCTTAGACACTTGTAGGTACATAGCAGATTCACTCATTTGAAGAGCTATTTCTCTCCTTACTGAGAGATTACTCCTCTCAGGATTCTAGTCTGCAAGGACAAAGTACAAAGGTCAATGAAAGCAAAATGTAACCAGGAAAGGAAGATCATGTTTAGCTGAATCTTCCTTTCCTCTTTGTGTGTACTGAATGCAGTCCAAGTACTTTTAGTAAATAACAAAAGAACTTAATTGCCTTCCTGTTCAATTCTTACAGAACTCTTTTCTAAAGTATTGATCTATAAAGCCCCAATTTCTTAGTTTCTCTTTTAGAATTGCTATTTTCTGGTTTGGGGACATTTTAAAAATTGAAATTTTTGCTTTACTTCTAAGTTCTAGCAGGAAATGAGTCATTCTGGTAAATACTTTTTATTAAGAGTCAGAAGTACATGGGTTTTAGTTCAAGACTGACTCACAGCTATGATGCCATGGTGTCAATGACTACCAAATCTGAATGTTACATTGTACTTGAAATGTGAGAAATGATTATTGCATTACCTCAAGGGCAGAGCAATATTCTTAGAAGGGCATGATCTATGTAGGACAAGGGCACTGATCTATATAAGAGAAGACTAAGGTAATGTTCCAGTCTCAGATTTGTCATCAACTCTGGGACTTTTGGGATGTGACTTTGTCTCTTTGGGCTTCACTCTTCATTTTTCCAAAGTGAGAACATTTGGAAGCTGAGCTGGGGATAACAGCAACAGCAACAGTAGCTAAAACTAAAATGATTATAAGAAATATTCAGTGACACCATAAAGGAAACAATTGGAGGAGCTCTAGACATTTTCTAGGGTTCCTCCCTTTCTCCAATTTATCTTTCTTTCCATCATGCATAGACAACATATTTTCCTTGTCCATCTATTGATGGGTGTACCGGCTACTTCCAGGATTTAGCTATATGGATTGGTATGCATGTATCACTGTAGTATGATATCTTTAACTCTTTGAGGAAAATACTTAGAAGGAAAATAGCTGGGTCAAATGGAATTTGGAATTTTAGTTCAAAATCTCCGTACTGATTTCCCTGCTGGTTGTACTAGTTTGCATTCTCACCAACAATGTAGGAGGGTTCCTTTTCACCATAGCCATGCCAGCATTTGTTATTCTTTGATTTCTTGATAATTGCCATTCTATCTGGTGTAAGACAAAATCTTAGTGTTGTTTTTAATTGGCTTTCTTTCTTATTGTGGTGATTAAATATGACTAAAATATTCTAGAGGTAACCACATATCCACAAGTTTTGATGATCCTGGGCTCTATTTATATACTTTATTGCTATTCCTTGCAGGTTTCCCTTATAGTAACAGGAAAGGTGAGTTGACTTTTTCATTGATGCTAAGGAAAAATAAGGATATAAATGCAAATATTCCACCAACTCTGCCCCTTACAAGGAATTTAAACTAAGCAACAATCACTATGCTTAGGGCTAAGAATTTTGTCAGTGGTTCAGGTGAAGACAAAGGATTCTATATTTTTTGTATCAGTGTCTAGCACATTGTTTTGTAAAAATTTGACATTAAACAGGTTTCCTTTAATTTTTACCTAAGCCCTTATGTTCACTGGTTCTAGTCTGCCTCTCTGCTCAGATAAAAGGCACAATTAAGCCAGGTGCAGTGGCATCACCTGTAGTCCCAGCTACTGAGGAAGCAGAAGCAGGAGGATCATTTGAGTCTAGTAGTTTGAGGCCAGCCTGGCCAGCAAACATTTTTTGTTTATATACATAAACTTATGAGGTACCAAAACTCTTAATGAACATTAAAGGTACCTAAAGATGAATAAGATGGGATTTTTGCTCTTCAAGTATGTAAAAACCCTCAACACAGGAGAAAAACACCAATTTATTTTTCTTTCCATTCCTTAAATGATGATCTTCACCAGGTTTCTATTCTTAGCCATTTCTTCATTTTTTAAAACTTTATTTTCTTACCCTCAGGAAAGTCATCTGTGTTCTTTCTTTCAACAACCACATAATGACCTATGACTACCAAATGTTTATCTCTTCTAAGTTCTAGTTTCCTATTTAATCTCTCTCTTATGGACATATCCAACTGTGTTCCTCAAATATTTAAATTCTCTTATACAAAAACATTCCTCCTTTTCCAAACTTGACATCTCAAATGAGTCATTTTCTTTATCTCACATGTTCACTTGCTCATCAGATCCTACAAATTTTAGCCCCTAAATATTCCTTGAACTTAATATTTTATCTCTAACTTCAAGACCTAGTCTACTACAGTATCCAACTATTTTCTTAGCCTTTTGCTTTTTTCCCTTCTAAACCATTTGCTAAAGAGTTGTATGATGGTTAATCTTGATTGGCAACTACCTAGGGATCAGTAAAGCACAATTCCGTGTGTGTGTGGATAGGTCATGAAGACCTGACCTTGGGGACTATATCTGGCCCCTGGCCCCTTTCTCTCTAGTGCTTTGCTCCTGCTCTATGCTTCTGGGATGCTATAAGTTGTACAGCTTTCCTCTACCAGGCCCTTCCACCATGTTTCTACCATGGAGGCAACTGATCATGAATTGAGACCTCTGAGACCACGATCCCAAATAAATCTCTTGTCCTGTAAGTTGTTTACATTTGATATTTTAACCCAGTGATAGGAAGCTGGTATGCACAGACAGATAGTCAGTATGCCCAGGGAACACCATTGTGACTCCTGATTGGTCAGTATCCATGCCATACTGATAAGTATTTTGACTATCATCCTGCATTTAGTAAAACCAGACTCTTTTCCGTTCCCCAATTGTGCACACTTTCTGTGCTTCCCTGTACTTTGAATAGTCAGTTTCATCTGCCAGGAACATTCTTCCCATCTTTATCTATCTGGAGAACTAATATTAATCTTTTACAATCCTTCTCAAATATTACCTGCTTTGTAAAATCTTCCCTGCCCTTATACACAGGCAGAAAATTTGTTCCCTCTGGCCTATCAGCAAAATATTGTGCACATATTGATTTGTAGCATTTGTCCTGCTATATTCCAAGCATCATTTACAAACTTGGGAGATTTTTAAGAAAAACATTTTAAATAGTTAAATCATAGTTTGGTATTTGGCATATGGCAAAGGCTCTTATAAAATTGAAATGATAAATAGATAGACCTAGAAAACTCTTATGAAGTAGGATTCAAATTGGATTTTGAAGATGAGGTTGAGAGGTCAGGTTTGAAAGGCACTCTAGGTTGAAAGATTAGCATGTTCCCAGAGGCAAGAAAAGTCAGTATGATATGGAACAGTGAGCTTAAGTTTCAGATAAATTAAGTTATAGGTAGTAGTTTAAGATAAGTAGATTGAGATGGTACATTTTAGGAGCTTCATAGAGTTTATGTTTGGTGAATCACAACAAGACAGAAGAAGATAAATGCTGCCAGGTGTAGACATCCACTTCTTGTACTGAGAGCCCCAATACAAGGTTTACCTCATATAAATTTTAGTGAATTTTTCTATATTTATTTTAATTTCCAAGTTAGATGCAAAACTCACTGGAAGATTCAGAAGTAGTACTAAGAAACATTACCAATCACTGTTTTATGGACTTGCTAAAGATAATTCAACTAATGTAGACAATTAGAGTATTTCTTTTTTTAATGAGGTTGGTAGCAACAATTTTATCTTTCAAACATATTCAATGCTAAAAGAACTCATTTTATAAGAAACTATAGTATCATTATTGTATCATTAGTTAACTTAGAACACACAAGAAGAAAATATTCATTCAATTAACAGAGTATGGATTGGCTATGCTGACTAATTACTAGCCACATATGGCTATTAAGCACTTCACAGGTGGCTAGACCAAGTCCGATATGCTGTACATTTGAAATGCACACTTAATTTTAAAGACTTAATGAAAATAAAATAATGTCGTTAATCTCAATCATTTGTCATATCCACTACGTGTTGAAATGACAATAATTTGGATTTTTTTGTTAAATAAAATATCTCATCAGAATCAATTGCATTTGTTTCTTTTTCCTTTTTGATGTGGCTCCCAGAAAATTTAATCATATATGTGGTTCACACTATATTTCTATTGTACAGTACTGGAATGGTTTTCTTATTTAACAACCAGCCAACAGGCATAATTTATCTCCTATAGACTAAGAGCTCTGACTTTAGTTAGGAGAGAAACAATTATATAGGATTATGTATTTTTAAGGCCTATTAACATTTTTACTGATATACAGAACACAGTTTAGAAAAGTAGATTGTAAAAAAAAAGAAGAAATATACATTGGAATGTCTGCAAATTGCCTCTCGCTTCCCTTTTAAACAGTTTATTTTTGTACACTCACTCCCGAATATCCTACCTGATGGTTTACAATAGTCCACAAAGTCCTCCATTTGTTACAAATCAATCAGCAATATGACTTATTGGTTTCTAGAACCTTCTGGTTAGTGGGAAAGAGATAGTACATAGCCACATACAGGTCATCAGGGAATAGAGTCCTGGAGTATAACTATGATGTCTAATTCTCAAATTATATGATTAACACAGCTTATTCTTTCTCTGAAGAGTCAGAAGATACTTCCCAGGCTCATAGGCCTTGGGGTCATTCAAAAACTTGTATGTTATGGGGCCGGGATTTAGCTCAGTGATTCTGCTGCCTGCCTCCCAACCGCGAGGACCCAAGTTCCACCCCCCGGTACCAAAAAAAAAAAATTTTTTTTATGTTAGCCACATGAAAGTAGGAGGAGGAGGAGGAGGAGGAGGAGCAGGAGGGGAGGAGAAGGGGGAAGAAGGGGAAGCAATTATTTGCCCTTTATAAATGCTGAAGTTTTGATAAAAAGAAATTCACTATGTGTTGATGGCCTTACTGATGTTGGATTTGGAGTACTCTTCCAAATAAATCATTTATATATCTGTGATTGTACAGCACCATCTCTTTTTGATGCAAAATGACTTGTTTTGTTTTGTTTGGTACCAGGGATCGAACTCGGGTTCTTGCGCTTGTGCAGCAGGAGGCAAAATCACTGAGCTAAATCCCTGGCCAAAATGACTTGTAATTGGCCAGTATCTTAACATACAAACATTTATTTATTTATTTATTTATTTTTAGCAAGGCAATTGATTTTCTGTTCCTCCTTCAATTTTTCAAATAGGAGGAATTATTTTGTTTTGATTTTATGGGAATGAAAAATAATGCTTTAATTTTTTAAAAAAGCTAAATTTCTAATTACAAAGAAAAGTATTTGAACGATGCAGCAATATATGGACTAGATTGTAAGTGTCAAAACAATGTATGTAATACAGAAGATAGAGGAATCAAAGATGCCTTGGAAAAATGGTAACATTATTTTAGAAGAGTTTTTGATTGAATTAGAATAGTGCCCATGGGAATAAATAAGTAGATGAAATCATTCCTGAGTACTCAGGAAGTATTTATGAATACCAAGATATGAATGCAGTTTAGCCTTGCAATTCCCAATTAATAGCCTACCTAAGAACATCTCTTACTTAAAAAGGGCTGCCTGAATTGAGGTTAAGTTATGTTCAGTTTCCTGAGTGCAAGTCTGGTTGCGTTTTTATGTTTTGATTACTAAAAAGCATTTTATTTCCTTTTTAAAAAGAAAATTTGCATCAGTTGCTGAATAGCCCACATCATGGAGTAAAAATGCTCTAAAAGTATGCACAAACAAAGTAAAAACAGGAAAATGGCTAAGTTTTCAAATGAGTACTGTGAATTGAATTATTCAAGGCTAGACTGCATATTTAAATATGAGTTATGCATTTTGACAAAACATTGTTAACATTCCTGTTCACTGTGAATAATTATTAATAATACACAGATTGTACCCAAGGTGCACCTTGTATTCTGGCTTCAAAATGTGCCAAATGTATCATTTTTTCCCTGTGCATTCAGAGTGGGGTATGTTTTTGCATCTACATTAAAATATATGCTACTAACCTTAATATTCACTCAGTCTCAAAAGAAAACATCTCTAGAAATCATTGTTTACAGAACTTAAATATTTAAAATATTAATGACAATTAAAACATTTTGATTTCTAGTTAAAACCTTTAAAATTAAAAGAATTAAGCCATTAAAAAAAAGAGAAGAGAAAAGGAAAGCACCTTACTCACTGAAGCAAAGAAATAGGAAAGTCTGTCTGGCAGGCCAAGCCATCACCCTGGATTAAGACAGTAGACAGCTCTCTCAAGAAAGAACTGTTGGCAGCTAAAATAGCTCAAGGGTGGATATACAGCTATCTCCTTATCCCTTTCAGCCATGTGTTTATTTTGAGCTGAACGTTCAGTCATTGATTCAATAATTATTTATCGAGCGCCTATTATGGATCAGACCTGAGCAAAACAGACATGATCACAGGACTTACAGCACTTACAAACTAATGGAGGGTGGGATGGGACAGGGAGTAGACAAATAGTGGTTAGATGATTGTGTGCATAAATTTGGCAGTAGGAAGTAGTGGTTAACACGCACTCTGAACTCAGACATGGGTTTGTGTCCTGGCTCCACTACTTTCTAGCTGTGGACTTTTGGACAAGTTATTTAATGTTGACACATCTTAGCATCTTTCTCCAAAAGGCTGGTGTGAAATTTTGTTTAGAACATACAGTAATCTGGCACATAATAAAGGCTACATGTTTATTCTTACTGGAAATTTTGTTGTTGTTGTTGTTACCGGGGATCGAACTCAGGACCTTGCGCTTGCGAGGCAGCTGGCAGAACCACTGAGCTAAATCCCTGGCTACATGTTTATTCTTATTATTCTTCTTTTGAAAACCATAGTAAGGGCTATGAAGATATATGATTACATCAGATCAATTTGGGTGGAAGTTTAGAGAAAGCATTTCTGAAGAAGGGATATTTGAATTGGAATCTGCTGAAGGGGTAGAACTCAAGTAGACTGAGGGGATTGGAAATGGAGAAAGAAGGGGAGTTTAATTTTTTAAGGAACTTGCCTGCAGTGGGAATAATGTGCAAAGACTCTTAATGCAAGAAGGAACTTGATACTTTAAAGGCCCTAAAAGCAGTCCATGGTGTCTGGAGAGAGAGGAAGAAAAGTGAAAACCTACAAGAGAAGAGGGTGATAACCATTGCTTTTGGCATGAACTTGAGTTTGTTTTAGATTTTATATATTTTGCTTTGTACCCCACCCCTCTTAAGCAAGCAAGTGACAGGAGAATATTTTTTGAATATTTTCTGTTTTCTCTGTTCAGCCTTGCAAATAAAAATCATTCACAAGGGGTTCTACATATATAAC